>NC_088882.1:17035394-17178399 GCF_032884065.1 Artemia franciscana
TTTTAACAAGAATTATAGAACGTAACAGATTGCAAATTAATATTATAGTAGAAATAGTTAACTCTAAGGCTTTAGCAACTCTTTCTCAACCAAAGTTTGGAAGCAGGACGATCTTCCAAAAATTTCTTTTTACAACAGTTCTAGATCAGGCAGGCTATGCAGGTACTCAGTATAAAAAAATGCTTATCGAGGGACAATCCTGATTCCTAAGATAAGCATCTTACTCTAATCATGGAAATGTCCTTAGTAAAGGTGATAGTGGGCTACAAAAATTTCTAAGCCCAGTACCTAAGAACACCTACCAAGCTTACGATCTGTAATACAGGCTACATTCTTATGACTAGCTGACTCTCTTAGTCACATTCATGAATTATTATGTATTAAAAAAAAAACAAGTTTCTTCAACTGAAATTAAGAAGCAACATTAAAATTTAAAACGAACAGAAATTATTCTGTTCGGAACTGTTTTATTATTCAGAACTATTTATGCTAAAGTTTTTTTTTTATTTTTTTGAAAAGTAGAACTGTGAAAAAACGTCAAACTTTACCATAAAGAGCGGGACGTGGAGGAGGGGACAGCCCCTTTCATTTACGGAATAATTTTTATTCGTTTTAAGATTTAATGTCACTCCTTACATTCAGTTGAAAAACCTTGAATTTTTTATTTATATTTCTGTACGTTTTTGAATTAATGTATGTTTTGATTTTGGCTCACCGCACATGAATAATTAAAATAAAATTTGCGTATTAATTTTTTTTTTCTAAATGGTTTTATTATAGTTTTGATCAGACGATTCTTGTAAAAAAAGGGGTTGGGGAGGAGGCTTAGTTGCACTCTAATTTTGGTTACTTAAAAATACAACAAGAACTTGAGGGGATTTACCTCCTTGTCAATACCCCGCTCTTTGAACTAAATCTTGAATTTTGTCTCAATTCTTTAAGAATGACCCCTGAATCACAAAGGCCGTAGAATAAATATAAAGAGTGAGGTATTGAGGAGGAGATGAACACCCTTATATACATAATTATTTCTGTTCGTTTTTAGTTTTAATGCTGCTACTTACTTCCAACTGAAAAAAAACATTTCTTTATTTATTTTCTCATTGTTTTTTTCTACATAATGCTAGAAAATCTGAAGTTAAAAAAAAATCTAAAAAAATTTAGCACAAAAAATGAGGGGCAGAAAGTTGGGGTAGGGCCATTGGGCCCCTTGGAGGATGAACATGGATGATCGTAAGTTTCCCTCTGAAACAAATCCGTAACCAATTGATTTTTAGGGAACATAATTTCGCCGGTTTACTATACCCAAGCGTGTGATAAGACCAGTTTCATTCAATCCAAAATGTTTTTTTTTTATAGAATTAGATTATTAAAACACATATTTAAGTTAGTGATGTTTGGATGGGTATTTGAAAATGAGATGCCAGCCGCATTATGCTAGTGATGTATCTCTTATACTATACTCATGTAAGAAGGTCATTCGTTCATCAGGATGTTACCTTTGAACTAATGACCCTGTTTTTAGGGACCCGGGGTCTTACTTCTGGAGTATTGCCCCTATCACAACTTATAGTATTTGTTATTGGGAAGTAAACAGATAAATTTTTTTTTTGGGGGGGGGGGATTTTGTGTATGGTATGGGTTTTCATGAGTGTAGTTGTTGGTTGTCCGTGAGGAGGGAATTTTTTTGGGGTGAACTTTCCATGGAAAATTGTACACTGCGGGGGTTTGACAGAATTCCTATATAAAAATTGCCTACTCAATTTTGCATGTAGGGATTTTCTAGGAGATTACTCCAGGTGAAATTTTCAGCGTGTTTGGATTTCCGAGAAATAATTTGCACAGAAGAAGGATTTCTGGAGTGATCGGAAAAATGATTAGAACTTGAAATATTTTTCAAATAAAAGTTTGCTAAGGATGAATCATCTGTTAGAAATTTCACAAAGGAAGGCTATTTTTAGCGAGGATTCAATTGCATGGAGGGGGTTTTATGAACGAGGGTGTATTTTACGCTAGATGAACTTTCCACAGAGGAGCTTTCCACGAGGGGAGGGACTTTTCATGGATGGTGAGTCAGATTCACCGGGATCGCTTAAAAATGATCAGAAATGGATTAAAAAATCACAAGTTTATTCAACTAAAAGTAAGGAGCAGCCTTAGAACTCCAAACAAGTAGAAATTATTCTGTATTTGAAGGGTTGTCCCCCTCAATACTATGCTTTTTGTGTTAAAGTTTTACTGTTTGTCCCATTTGTTTTTTGTTTGAATGACTCCTGAAACACAAGGACCGTTTAATTATTACAGGGAAAGTTTTTTTTTTTTAAGTGCTAAAAACTTTAGTTTGAAGAGCCAGGTATTGAGGAGAAATTAACTCTTCATATACGGAAAAACTTCTGCTCGTTTCGAATTTTAATGTTGCTCCTTACTTTCAACTGAAAAAAGTTCTTTTTCTAATTCTATTTATGAAAACCCACAAGGTCTTTAAAGTAATTCTGGGGGTGGTATCACTGAGATTCGCATAGTTTGAAAAATAATTAAAAAAGAGCAGAATATTAAAAAAACAATTTTTTTAATCCCTTTATTCTAGCTTAATTTTGCAAAAATAGTTAAAAACACGAAATAGTCAAAATTCAGTCAATTAAATATAAGGTCATTTGATTTCTATATTTTGCATTACAACGAGACACCTTTTTCGAATGAGTTGCAAAATCTAGGTAAGGGTTGTAAGTATTTTATGCAAAGATTTATTACGCATCTTCCAAACAATTGGCTAATTACAAAACCAATGAAGGCATGTTAGTGCACTTTAGGCCATCAACGTCAAGGATAGGTCAAGCAGACTTACAGCCGACCTGGGAACATTTAATGCAGTCCTTAATACTCGGGTTTACGTTTTTTTAATACCCTGGGTTTAACTAGATAAATTGCACGTCAGTATAACTATTCTTGTGCGAACAAATAATAATTCCAGCATCATTGGGTTATGCCACTTCTGGTGATTAAATTTGCGGTCAAGATTTCAAATATCTATACCACAATCTTTTCAAAAGCTCCTCAGCTAAGTGAAAGTATTAATAAGGAATGTCTTTTTTGCAAAAGTTTTACGACCAGGCTTCATTATCACCACACTTGTCAATAAAGTCAAATTAAATGCTACAGGGTGAGCTTTGCATGCTGTTCGTGATTTCCTCTGTTAAATTGTGTTGACCTTTGAGCATAAAATTCGGTACTGATGAACCAAAGTTGAGGTTCAAGTCACTCTTTTTCTTTTTTTTAATAAAACAAAACGGTAGCTTTGGCCAGTTTTCCTATATTAAAGATGAGCTAGGCAATAAATTACAGTAATATCAGGCAAAAGATAAAGGGCAGAGCAATAGCAGACAAAAGTTTGGAATAAATTAGAGTTTGTTCAAGATCCTCAACCAAATTCCAGCCATTTTAATTTTTATGCATCTGTAGAGCAAGTGTGATGTTCAAATTGCTAATTAAGATTATCAAATATATTCTGATTTTCGTACTTTTCTCTACCTGAAAAAAAAACAACCCTTACTTGAAGCCTACCAACTACCCAGAAACTGAGAGGCTTCCGCTCTTGCGAGTAAACTAGTCTTGTCTCTTTTGTTGCAGCTTGAAACCTCCACAGTAGGGCTCTCTGAAATTATGAATCTGATGGTGTGATTTTCATTAGGATTAATCGATCTTTGAGGGGGGGGTTACTCCCCTTTTTCATAAAATCAAGCAAATTTTTTCAGGTTCATAGTTTTTGATTGGTTACATTAAGCTTAATGAATTTTATATGTTTAAAATCAGCATATAAAGTCAATTCTTTTAAGGTATCGATGGTTATAAAAATTACATTTTTAAGAGTTTTGATTAGTATTGGACCGAGTCGCTCCTTACTTATAGTTTGTTACCACGAACTGTTTGATGACAGGCCGGATTTTATTTGTAATACAGAACGCATCGGTAAAGAACGTATTATTCACATAGTTTGGGTTCAGTACTTCTGGGACATCGAGGCTTACGTATACTTTGATACCTTTTCATCATTTGAGCTTAAATATACATATATATATATATATATATATATATATATATATATATATATATATATATATATATATATATATATGTACATAAATATATATATATATATATATATATATATATATATATATATATATATATATATATATATGTACATAAATATATATATATATATATATATATATATATATATATATATATATATATATATATATATATACTAGCTGTTGGGGTGGCGCTTCGCGCCACCCCAACACCTAGTTGGTGGGGGCGCTTCGCGCCCCCCCAAGCCCCCCCGCGCGCTTAAGTCGTTACGCGCCATATTAGTTACGCGCCATTGTAGTTGTGTCCCTATGTCCCACCTGTGAATATATATATATATATATATATATATATATATATATATATATATATATATATATATATATATATATATATATATATATATATATATATATATATATATATATATATATATATATATATATATATATATGTTTTTAGCTACGTAAAACTTGCGAATATACAACATTCTTTGCTGTCCCATTGTCTGTGCATATAAATAGATTTTCAGGTTTACCGACTCTTGAACATGCAACATATAATGGTCCATGGGAAAACAATCCGTATTCAGATCTATACCTCATGATTCTAATGATTGCCCTTGAGCTTTGTTGATGGTGATTGCTAATCGACCATTCCCTGAGTCACCATCGTCATTTATATATCCCCCTGTGCACCCCGGCGTCCCCTTTGAAGTTATGTCCCTGTGTCCCGGTCGTCATTTATATTCCCTGTGTCCCGGTCGTCATTTGTGTCCCGGTGTTCCAGTCTGTGATTTCTCTTTGAGTGTCCCGGGCGTCATTTATATTCCTTGTGTCCCGGTGTCCCGGTCGTCATTTATATCCCCCTGTGCCCCCCGGCGTCCCCATTGTAGTTGTGTCCCTGTGTCGCGGTCGTCATTTATATTCCCTGTGTCCCGGTCGTCATTTGTATCCTGGTGTCCCGGTTTGTATATACATTCGTTTTTTAGTTTTGTTTTTCTCCTTTATTTTTTTCCTTTTTTCTTTTTTTCTTTTTTAGTTTATTTAGATTTTTAGATTTTTTAGTTTTTTTATTAGTTTTTAGTTTTTTTGTAGTTTTTACCATTTTTTTAGTTTTTTTAGTTTTTTTTTTTACTTATGTCCTGGTCGTCATTTATACTCCCTGTGTCCCGGTCGTCATTTGTGTCTCGGTGCTTTGTTGATTGCTAATTTATATTATATTTATATTTATATTTTTTATATTTATTAATATTTTTTAGTTTTCTTTTTCTCTTATTTTTCAGTTTTTTCCGTTTTTTTAGTTTTTTCTTTTTTAGTTTTTAGTTTTTTTTTGTTTTTTACCTTTTTTTAGTTTTTTTAGTTTTTTTTAGTTTTTTAGCTTTTTTAGTTTTTTTATTAGTTTTTAGTTTTTTTTTAGTTTTTGCCTTTTTTTAGTTTTTTCAGTTTTTTTTAGTTTTTAGTTTTTTACCTTTTTTTAGTTTTTTTTTTTAGTTTTTTAGCTTTTTTAGTTTTTTTTCTTTTTAGTTTTTTTTGTAGTTTGTACCTTTTTTAGTTTTTTTTCTTCTTTTGTATTAGTGTGAAATAATTCAGACGTCATATGCGGACAAACACGACGTCACTCGACAGACAGACAGACAGACATAACCCACAAACAACTTATTTTTATATATATTTATTCATATTTTTTTAGTTTTCTTTTTCTCTTTTATTTTTCAGTTTTTTCCTTTTTTTTAGTTTTTTTATTTTTTAAGTTTTTAGTTTTTTTTTAGTTTTTTACCTTTTTTTAGTTTTTTTCAGTTTTTTTAGTTTTTTAGCTTTTTTAGTTTTTTTATTAGTTTTTATTTTTTTTGTAGTTTTTGCCTTTTTTTATTTTTTTCAGTTTTTTTTTAGTTATTAGATTTTTACCTTTTTTTAGTTTTTTTTAGTTTTTTAGCTTTTTTAGTTTTTTTTTCTTTTTAGTTTTTTTTGTAGTTTTTACCTTTTTTAGTTTTTTTCTTCTTTTGTATTAGTGTGAAATAATTCAGACGTCATATGCGGACAAACATGACGTCACCTGATCCACAGATCCACACACAGACAACTTATTTTTATATATATACTAGCTGTTGGGGTGGCGCTTCGCGCCACCCCAACACCTAGTTGGTGGGGGCGCTTCGCGCCCCCCCAAGCCCCCCCGCGCGCGTAAGTCGTTACGCGCCATAATAGTTACGCGCCATTGTAGTTGTGTCCCTATGTCCCACCTGTGAATATAGATATAGATATATATATATATATATATATATATATATATATATATATATATATATATATATATATATATATATATATATATATATATATATATATGGTTTTAACTACGTAAAACTTGCGAATATACAACATTCTTTGCTGTCCCATTGTCTTTGCATATAAATAGATTGTCAGGTTTACCGACTCTTGAACATGCAACATATAATGGTCCATGGGAAAACAATCTGTATTCAGATCTATACCTCATGATTCTAATGATTGCCCTTGAGCTTTGTTGATGGTGATTGCTAATCGACCATTCCCTGTCCCGGTGTCCCGGTCGTCATTTATATCCCCCTGTTTCCCCCGGTGTCCCCGTTGTAGTTGTGTCCCTGTGTCCCGGTCGTCATTTATATTCCCTGTGTCCCGGTCGTCATTTGTATCCCGGTGTCCCGGTCTGTATATACATTCGTTTTTTAGTTTTGTTTTTCTCCTTTATTTTTTTCCTTTTTTTTTCTTTTTTAGTTTATTTAGATTTTTAGATTTTTTAGTTTTTTTATTAGTTTTTAGTTTTTTTTTCTTTTTTTTTTGTAGTTTTTACCTTCTTTTTAGTTTTGTTAGTTTTTTTTTTACTTATGTCCTGGTCGTCATTTATACTCCCTGTGTCCCGGTGCTTTGTTGATTGCTAATCGAACATTCCTTTTGTCCTGGTCGCTTTCTCTTTGAGTGTCGTCATTTATTTTTTTCTTTTTTAGTTCTTTTAGTTTTTACCTTTTTTAGTTTTTTTTAGTTTTTTAGATAAAAATTTTTTTTAGTTTTTTCCTTTTTTTCTTTTTAGTTTTTTATTGGTTTTTACCTTTATTTTAGCCTATTTTTCAGTTTTTTCCTTTTTTTTAGTTTTTTTTTTATTTTTTATTTTTTTTAGTTTTTTACCTTTTTTTAGTTTATTTTTTATTTTTTATTTTTTTTAGTTTTTTACCTTTTTTTAGTTTTTTTAGTTTTTTTAGTTTTTTAGCTTTTTTACTTTTTTTATTAGTTTTTAGTTTTTTTTGTAGTTTTTGCCTTTTTTTAATTTTTTCAGTTTTTTTTTAGTTTTTTATTGGTTTTTACCTTTATTTTAGCTTATTTTTCAGTTTTTTCCTTTCTTTTAGTTTTTTTTAGTTTTTAGTTTTTTTAGTTTTTTACCTTTTTTTTAGTTTTTTTAGTTTTTTTAGTTTTTTAGCTTTTTTATTTTTTTATTAGTTTTTAGTTTTTTTTGTAGTTTTTGCCTTTTTTAGTTTTTTAAGTTTTTTAGCTTTTTTATTAGTTTTTAGTTTTTTTTGTAGTTTTTGCCTTTTTTTAGTTTTTTTTCTTTTTAGTTTTTTTGTAGTTTTTACCTTCTTTTTAGTTTTGTTAGTTTTTTTTTTTACTTATGTCCTGGTCGTCATTTATACTCCCTGTGTCCCGGTGCTTTGTTGATTGCTAATCGAACATTCCTTTTGTCCTGGTCGCTTTCTCTTTGAGTGTCGTCATTTATTTTTTTCTTTTTTAGTTCTTTTAGTTTTTACCTTTTTTAGTTTTTTTTAGTTTTTTAGATGAAAATTTTTTTTAGTTTTTTCCTTTTTTTCTTTTTAGTTTTTTATTGGTTTTTACCTTTATTTTAGCTTATTTTTCAGTTTTTTCCTTTTTTTAGTTTTTTTTATTTTTTATTTTTTTTAGTTTTTTACCTTTTTTTAGTTTTTTTAGTTTTTTTAGTTTTTTTAGTTTTTTAGCTTTTTTACTTTTTTTATTAGTTTTTAGTTTTTTTTGTAGTTTTTGCCTTTTTTTAGTTTTTTCAGTTTTTTTTTTTAGTTTTTTATTGGTTTTTACCTTTATTTTAGCTTATTTTTCAGTTTTTTCCTTTTTTTTTAGTTTTTTTTAGTTTTTAGTTTTTTTAGTTTTTTACCTTTTTTTAGTTTTTTTAGTTTTTTTAGTTTTTTTTAGTTTTTTAGCTTTTTTATTTTTTTTATTAGTTTTTAGTTTTTTTTGTAGTTTTTGCCTTTTTTAGTTTTTTTAGTTTTTTAGCTTTTTTATTAGTTTTTAGTTTTTTTGTAGTTTTTGCATTTTTTTAGTTTTTTTAGTTTTTTATTTTTTTTATTAGTTTTTAGTTTTTTTTGTAGTTTTTGCCTTTTCTTAGTTTTTTCAGTTTTCAGTTTTGTCACCTGATCCAGTTTTTTCAGGTGACGTCACCTGATCCATCCACAGATCCACACACAGACAACTTATTTTTATATATATAGATATATATATATATATATATATATATATATATATATATATATATATATATATATATATATATATATATATATATATATATATATATATATATATATATATATATATATATATATATATTCAAAGTCATGGAGGTTTATGAAAAAAATGCATGTATGCGTTTGGTCACCCTTCAATCACTTTTAAACCTTAATAATGGCACTTTTATTTTTTCACTAAAATAAAACCTTTCAAAGTATTTACCACCATCCATTCTTTGGAAACTGGTAAAAAGTAAATAATCGATATTAATACAAGGGTGACGCATTGCACCTTGCTAAACAGCACCAACGTGCTTGGTACGATTTAAATTAAGTCGCTTTTAGTCTTCAAGTGCCCTTGAATATTCAGCTATTAATTTTTTTTCTTTTAAATTGTTTCATATTTTCCGAAGGCAGTTTACAACAATACCAATTCCATGTCTATCATGCAATATCATGCAGTTATATTTCCGAAAGTGAATTAGTTCTGCCGTATCTTCAATCAACTCGTGAATAGAAAGGTATATTTATGTTAATAACTTTTCTTTAGTGCTTACCCGAGTGCTTTTGAACAGCTTTTCTAAACTCACTCGAACCGTATATGAAAGTCGGGAGTATTGATGGCGGGTTCCTAATTTGAGATTATAGTTTAATGCTTTCTTGTTGACAAGAACCATTACAGATAATTATATGTCAAATTGTTTCAAGAGGAGATGTGAATTTGCAAATAGAAACTTCTGAAACTAGATGAACAAACAAATTAAATGGTTTATTCATTTCGTGCTGCTTGATGGAAAATCATATAAGCAGGTATGGTTAAAATGAATGAAATAACGGTTTACTGCGAGCTGATTGTTTTAATTTTAATTTCAGATTATATGTTATGATATACCACTTTAAAATATGCTTCTTCTGCTTGAATGAATTGTGACCAGAAGAACAATGAGCAAAAAGACATGAGCAAAAAGTATAGTAGTAGAAGGAAAACATATAATGGAAAGGAGCATGGAAATGGTCCAACTCTTTTAACGAATAGAGAGCCTCCAATTAGTAATAAAAAAATACAAATAACAACGAAACACTACAATGACAGAAGCGGTTTCTGAACTTTAACATAGTTTTAATAAAATTTAAAACTTCCAGCACCATTGCTAGTTCAGCTTAATTCAGCAGAACTAAGACATTAATATCAAGTGAATTTTAGCTTATTGAAATCTGGACTTCAGTTAAATTAAGTGATTTGATTCTATATACCAAGTCTGAAGTTATGTGAAAGCAAGGATTCTATATTTTAAACCAGTTTTACTGATCACTAGCTATTTATGGTGTAGATTTTTATATCAAATTTAAATCCAGAAGTATGTCTTTTAGAAAAAATTACTTTTTTTTATCTTTGATCCAATATAAAGTAAAAGGTAATAAGAGAATCATTAAAATACTAATATTCTTTAAGATCGCTACAAATTATTTTATAAAATTTCACTGGGTGA
Organism: Artemia franciscana; assembly: GCF_032884065.1. Taxonomy (NCBI): domain Eukaryota; kingdom Metazoa; phylum Arthropoda; class Branchiopoda; order Anostraca; family Artemiidae; genus Artemia; species Artemia franciscana. The sequence goes on from NC_088882.1 coordinate 17,045,481, forward strand.
TGCTAGATGGCAGTGGCAGTTTTCATTTCTCAGAAAGGAGTTCGAGTTTCTCTTTTATCAATTTTCCATAATCTGTCATTGTCTCCATGTAAAAAAATGAATAATTGTTTACTAAGGTTGTGGGCGAAATTGCAAAATACACATATATGTAGAAATATCTCAGAACAGTGGTCTCTTTTATGGTACAATTATTCTGTATTTTATTTTTTTTCCTACATTTTTTCCACTTCAAAAAGTATGCTTTCTATGGGTAAGAAGTTTTTCCAAATTTCGTTTCTAATTCATATGTGTACCAATTAGATGATAACAATATCTTCGAATATTCACAGGGACTAATTTTTATAGTCAGTCATGTAAAACGATGATGTTTTTTTTTCAAATTGTTATTTGTGTCCCGTGTCTCTCCAAAGGTCTATTCCATTTCTAATAATTTATATTTGTAGGCAAAAAATACTTTATTTATTAGTTTTTAATTTTTACAAAATAAAGTTATTCATCTTTTGAAACTGTTCAGGGTAATGACAAGTAATTAACGGTTATCTGAATAGAAAACGAAACTCTAAAATTGAAATTTTTGAAAACATATACGAATACCAAAAATATATGTTTTTTAGGCTGATATATAACATGTAACATCCGTTTAACTTGAAGTTGCCCTTCATAAGTTATTAGCAAAGAAAATTTGTGGGCTTCAAGGAAAAGGCGAAAATCACCTTCACAATTGCACCTTCGGGTTCAACTTTTCTGAGAACCCCACCGCGACCTTTTAGCTTTCTATTCAGTGAAATAATGGAATTAATGCATGATGTGTTATATCTGAGATGACCATCTCTTAGATAGACATGTGTGCATGGCATTAGATAGGCATATGAAATTTTTTTCGACATGATTAGTTCGAATCAACGGTTTTCGAATATAAGAACAGTGGTTTATTGAATGAATGTACATGTTCTGTTTGCTCTTTTTACTTTAGTACATAGATAAAACCAAAGAAAATGACAATTTCCTCTAATTGAGTTCGCAGAAAAACAATACAAGTCCAATAGGACCAGCATTTTACCAAGTGAAGATCATGAGGTAGCCTATCAATTTAAATCTGCCAAGAAGTGCTGCTTCTACAATCTTCCAGTCTTAAATGCCACACTGACATGTCATGGCTTTTGTATACTTAAACTTAAAAGTAGCTGGCACAAAGTGAATTTATGTACTCATAACAGCTAATGCGGTAGTCCTAACTTACATTGAGGCCTGGAACGACTTTGGTAATTAAAAGTACGACTTATGCCATTTTGGTCAAAAATGAGTTATGTACTATATGCCATGAATAAACTCAGCCTGACGAATCCCATGGTGCAGTCAAAAATGTCCAACCGAGTACCGTTACGAAGATAAAAAAAAGAGAAATACGCCAATTTTGACAGAAGAGGATTATCTTATGGAGCTATAGCAGCATTTGCCTTCTTTTTTGTCAATGAGAAAGAGACATACACCAAAAATGGATCAGTTTTAAAATTCGCTGAGAATGTTTTTGCCAGAAGAGGATAGAAATCATCTATAGGGAAAAGGAGACATACGCCACAAAATGGAAAAATTTTGAATACCGCTGAATAGAACGTAAGATGTTGGTTTAGAATATGTTCCTTCTATCTACAGTGAATTCATCTTTCAGAGCAACCTCAGCCGACAAACTTTTTCTGTTTTTGGCTCTCCTGAAGAGTTAAAAAAATGGCGTATGTTGTACTTTCAGTTATCACAGCCGTGGAGCCTTAAAATTATATTTGCATACCCTTACATTTGTTAGGTCTATATTTGCATAATTTTCTGATCAGTCCTTGAGATTAATCTGGAGCGAGGAATTTATCACCAGTTTAACCTTAACTTGGAAGATTATTCAGATTAACAATAATTTTTTTTTTCAACTCTCTTAACATGCATAAAATACATTTAGTGGAGTACAAAAATTCAGAAAATAAAATAAGAATGTAAACAATAAAAAAAAACTCACAAAAAAATAAATAGCATCTCAGCTATTTAAGCAACACAACTAACCTATACAATTAAGTGGAAAGGCGAAAATATTTTCTCGACGCTTACGGGACCTGTCCACAAGCTGGTCCACGTTTGAAGAAATATCAAAAACACCATATCTACTTGAAATGTACCGGTTGCGAGCCCAAAGCGGTAACCGAGGAAGGTATTTGCAAAAATGCAAGAATAGAGATTTATCCTTTTTCCGCTGGGATATTGTAAGAAAAAAAAACCACAAACGGACCAAGAAGAATACATGCGAGGGGAAATAAGTATTGTAACGTCTGTAGGGGGTTATTTTGTGAAACTGGCCGTTAGCTCGAGCAAGTAGCCCGTATGATTTTCTAAGATTTTCTTTCAACACCAAGATAACAAATATTTAGTAGTTTTAACATTGCATCCAACACAAGAGATATAAATAATTCAGAGAAGACGATGCAGAAGTAGTTTCTGTGCCAACATTAATAGTAAAGGAGGGTCGTTAAGACAAAGCATGGACGAGAAGCTCAGTTTTAGAGGAGGTGACTTGAAGCTCAATCGAAGAATTTTATTACTAACGTTTCGGATGGCATTATAACAAAGAGAAGGACTAGATACAGAGCCTTGATTCACACATTTCCGAAAAGTGACAGATTTGCTAAGCTGGCTATCTAGCCGCATCCGTATGGACGCATTACCATACCCCTTTTTCAAGAGACAGCATAGAAAAGGTTTTATTCCACTTCTTAATAGAGAGAGAATAGCAAGTGAATGGATAATAGAATTAAACGCCTTTCAAATGGTGATGGCACACGTATACAGATACTTTTTCAGCATCCTACAACAGTCTAAAATAGCCAAAAAAGTTGCATGTGCGTTTTACACACCCTGCCTTCGCGAAATCCAAACTGGTTATCACCATGGTCTCACTTTGTGTTTATTTATTTGAAGATCAACTTTTCAAAAAGCTTACTAATTGTGGCAAAAATAATAATTGGTCTGTACGATTCACAAACCTATGGGTTTTCCCCCTTTTTTAAAACACAGGTAACAAGACCTTCCGAATGAGCAATTGGAATATATTGTTGAGAAACACAAGCCTGAAATAATGTACCAAATACTGTATAACAAGCTAGGAAGCATATAGGAGGTGCTCAGTTTGAACCCCATCGTATCGTGGGGCTTTACCAAGTTTCATTAGACGAATTTGGGTCTGGACAGCTGAATGTATAACAATGACTAAGTTCCTAACGTGGTTAAGTTTTGACATATGGCCTAGGAGAGGATATTTATAGGTAGCTTCAACCGGAGGAGGGTCATCGGAGAAAAGCAAGGAAAAATATCTTTCCCACGAAGCAAACTCAATAGGGTTAGATTGCGAGGAGGAACTTGATATCAGCCTTGAAACTCTCCTCCAAAGCTGCAGGGGATTATTTTTATCTCACGTGTTGTCATTTGAACTTGTCTATATTTCCAATAGTGGAGCTCGCGTTTCCTTTTTTGAAACTCGCGTTTGGTTGACTTAACAATCGAAAAAATAACATCCGAGCGAAGACGATCACGGCCGGCCTAAATATTAAACCTGAATATTGACGGTGCTTGGTATCGTGCAATTCATCATCTTCTTTCTAACCCTGTTTCTGTGTCCCTCTTTTGACCCTTGTCGAAGTAACAGATGAAACGTTATTTTCACTTGAAGGGTGCTCAGCAAGACACAAAATATCAAAAGTGTTTTTTACAGATTTCCAATAATTTATAGTTTTTTCACGGGTACCATTTATATTTTAATAAAATACTGATATAAATTTTAACGTCCTAGAGCTATAACATTGTTTCTTTGGCTTTGAGTGGGAAGGTGCTTTTCCATTTCTACACAGATCAAGCTGTTACTTCTGTGTTTTTTTTACAATTTACAAATTTTATGTCACAACTTTCGAATCTCGCAAGCAGGTCGCAGAAACTACACTTTCACCCAGCACACAGATTTGAAAAACATCAAAATCATTGTCAATTTTAATAAAACATACGTACTCTGTTCTTAAAATCTTTGCCCGAATTTTCATATTATTAAGTATTGCAGCCATTGCCATCACTGCAGAATCTTCATCAACCATGTGGACTACCAGTCCATTTCGGGGAATAACAATGTTTTTCACCTTGTCTGCAGAGACGTTTTTTTCATAAAATCACAGAAATTTGTTGGGTTTCAACATTAATATTGTAAGGAATATTTGAAAGCGCCACAGGAACAGAGGGGGATTGGCAAGCTAGCGTCAACGGCCAGATGATTGGGCTTGAACTCTGCAAACTTGATTCCTCCTTTTCCATTAGAAAATTAAACATCCGGACGCATTGTTGAGGCCAGAGACCACTATTGAAGGGGGGGGGGGGGCTTTGGGAGAGAAGGGACGTCCGACGGATCAAATATTGCAAACAGCGGTAAATCTTTCTTTTCTCTGAGGCCTCATAGTAGCTCAATAATGTCCGACAGAAACGTTGACACTGGATGTGATCCTCTTCTCCTATCAAGAATGTCAACCTTTGGTGCAACTTTGTAGGTATCAATTGCCTTTTTAATTAGATTTTGTGCAAACAATAGAGCACAAACCTTTATCACCGTCTCTTCATCCTTGGCAATTGGCCATTGTGAAAAGTACAGCACCGAGAGAAATAAATACAACAAGCAATGAATGTAAGATAATATCTTCTTCTTCAAAAAAAAAAAAACAAAAAAAAACAACACGATGCGCAGTCAGTAATAATATTCCATATAGCACGCCAATTTGTCAGAAAGCATAAAGGTAAGCGGTAAATCAAGTCCGACCAGGAACAAGGGAAGTGTATGGACCCATTCACCTCTTCCCAGCAATTTAAGGGTAACTAAATACGGGCATGTATGTAAGGCCCCTTTACGGTGGTTTCTTCTCCACTTCTACTTGTTGCCTGAGACACCTGCAGAGCACTGCTAATACAACTTAATTGTTTTCTCACTACTGACGCACCTTAAGAGTTTGGAATATGGATGGCGTTGTAGAATTATTGTTTTAGATAGTGTTAGTGAATAAATAAGTTGAAAGACCACTGCAATTCTTGGAGGGGGAGATTACAAACCAGCACACCACCAAACAATTTCAATAGAGGAACTAAAACGACAATGGAGCACCTTATGTATGTGAGCAAAAATATCCGATAGTACTATAGTCAATAAATAACAATCCGTTATTTCACTTATTGCGAAGCTTTTATAATCACCGACGGTCACTGTATTCCACTGTGATGAATTCCGAAGTTTACCCAGCTTACAATTATACAGATGCTCAGAGGCCAAATGCTAAATGAGGACATGTGGGAGCTCAAGGGATTACAGTCCTTTTCTTACAGCAAAACAATATTTTTCAAACGAAAAATCTTTGTTTTTATGGATAGCAGAAAGATGATACAAAATTTGAAATGTAGCACACAAATTGGGAGATTCAGAAAAGGGCCTCCCTTTTCATATTTAGAATGGTTATTGGGCAAAGCAAATATGCCTAAAAAGCTCTTTTGATTCTAAAACTCTTGTTGAAAAACTGACCAACGCAAAAACATTTTGATTGGAGCATTAGCCCCACATCTCTCGGCTGTTTTCAAATATGAATTGAAAATTAAATGACAACTAAAACAAAGACAAATAAAATGACAACTATAAGAAGGGTTGATTTCTTAATTGAAGTAAATATGGAAATAAAATATAATAAGGAAAGTGCGGAGTGTGTGGAGGTATCCTCCATACCCTCCATAGTTCCGCCCCTTTACGCTGAGATGTAGCTTTTCTTAAACTCAATGCTTTAAGAAATCAATATGTAGACAATAAATTTTCTTTAAAATTTGCCAAGACACAACTAGTAAATAAAAAGTTTCATCTATCAACTAATTACACTTGTTACGTTATAAAATGCTCTCCGAGAACTAGAAGTGAAACTTCAGCATAAAGAGTCAGCGAGAAAGGAATATTGGTAACAAGGCTGTATCCATGGCAGTGGGGGGATACGGTTTTGAACCCACCCCTACTGAGTATTTTTCTCGCATAAGCATAACAAAAATGCCTATAAACGAAGTTTGGATACGTCTTAAAGTTTTTGTAACCCCATATACTAAGCTTCAAATTTTTCGTTTTTTTAAGGTTTTTTAATTGTTGTAATCCCTTCTCAAAATAAAGAATCATTTGCAGTAATTGCAAATATTAAGTTTTCGGGCCTTCCTACTGATATTATATAACTGGTTGCGTTCAACCCTGTAAGCTTTATGAGGTAGCCAGCTGATTTTATCTAACAAAAAAAAACAGCTAATTCAAAAATTTTCTGTATTTTTCTAGTTTGCATTAAAAAAACTAAAATTATTGCTCAGGCAGTGTAAATATTTTTGCAGTTTACATAATAAGTTTAGCGATTCTGAGCTGAACTTTAAAATTTTCATATATTTTCGCACTAACGATTTTTTCTTTATGCCGGAGTAGTCACTCTTTAAGAGATGCTGTCAGTCAGACTTACCAGTGTTTTGCTTTTTACGCAATTAATTGTTTTTTCATACTAAGGCTTTCCAAAGATATTTGATTATTGAATCAAGTTATTTCTACTAAGATTCAAATTTTGGTTTTCTTTTCTCAGGGCTTTGAATTGTTTTAATCCCTTGTGAAAGTATATACAAATATTTTTGCAATTACCAGTTTTCTGCTCTTTCAGAAATTTAATGTAAACTTTTCCATAAATGAAAATCTCTAGTTTTTTTTTTACTTAAGTGTGACAAGTGTGGCAACGTCTTTGCAATGCTGATGTATATAAAAAAGACGTCACTCACATCAATATTTTTTTTTTCCAAGATGAAGGCTCTTAAAGAATTTTCTCAAACTTCTGACCCATTTAGATCGTTTTTTAGGTCAGAATATCCCAGGATGCCAATTTTCCAGAAAATTGTGGAGCCGTTTTCGAGAAAAGTTGCATAAATACATATACAATTAATGATCGTTAATAAGATAGTATTCATGTTAATATTAAGTTTTGAATTCAGTCTTTACTTTCCTTCAAAAATAAAACAAGCTGGCTGCTGTTATGTAATCTCACTGTTCTTTACTGTCTACTTTACATTGTTCTTTTTTACTGCTTTATTTTTTGCATATTTTTTGCATATTTTTCCCAGTTTTTCCTAGCTTTTCCTAAAAGGCTTTTCTTAGCTTTTTCAGTCTCCTATAAGATTTATGTTTTTTAACTTAGATCCATCTGGATTACCGACTCCAGCTGCTAAAACTTTTGGAGTAACTTCTTGAGAGGCTATCTTTACCAAAAACAAAAAGGGATAAAATACACAGATAAAATAACACATTTATATTATACAGAGTTTTTTTTATGGGGGCTTCGAACTTGTCTTAATAGTAAAATTAACAAAATATAAGAACATAATAAGAAAATAGTTAAATATTCGTAAGGCCACAAAAACTTTGTTACCCGACCCAATTTCATTTCTTTCTTTGAACCCGTAAGACATAGAGGAAAGGAAGTCAAATTCACTGTTGTGTAGTTGAAAGTATCCTCCGTAATCCCTAAACAAATGCACATTTTTGTCTCTTAGATATCACCTTCCCCATTCTGACTCAGCTAAAATCACTAATTTCATCCGTGTAAAACTTTCCTAAAAAAGACTTTGAAGACTTCATTCACTAATTTATAACTTTAAACTGACTATTTTTTTTCTCCTCTACTATGGTATTTAATCACTTATAATTATTATTTCTCATCTACTAGTTTTTATATTAGTCATATTCTGTAGAAAATTTATCATACCTAGTCTTGACACATCAGCTCAGTACTTTTTAAATTCAAATATTTTTCATTTTTCAAAAATTGTTTCATTTAATTTTACCTCCTGTTTTGACGCTATGTTGTTAATGTGTGGATTTTTCTATCTTAAAGTTATTATCGTTGACAAATTAAGCCAATTTTGCTCTCATGGTTTATGAAAACATTTCAAAAATATAAATGTTATATCAGAGCTATTGCAGTCTTTGTCAACAGTCAGTAAAAATACGCTAGTACATCTTTTACTGATAATTCGGCGTTTGTTTGGCGTTTCCAAGAGGAAACACTACATTGCTAGCAACATTTGCTAGCTGCATAAGGGACAGCAGAAATAGGTCCCTTACTTTAATTAAATTGGATTCTAAACTGCAAATTGGAGAAAATATCTTACCATTCTGTCAACGGTCTTGTAGACGATTGTGAAAACGGGTATGTTGGTCTCTCTGAAAGACAAAAGAGTAGTTTATGTCTAAGTGGGATAAACAAAAGCAGGCTTACTGAAATTTCAAAATTAGCGACTCAATAACTAGGGTAGTTTAAATAGCTACAAACCAATACTTCAAATAAAAAACCCAAGAAAAACAAAACAAAAAACAAGTGTTATATGCTTTGTTTTGTTGGTGGTGGGGGCGAAACTGATCTTATCACATGCAGTAACCAATTATTATTTATTAATTTAATAGACTGAGCTTTCCTTTTGAAATCCTTTTCTTACAATAACAATCGCTTTTTGGTCAAGACTTTAACATTTTAAATAAGTTGCTCAGCTGGGTGAACTAAACATCCAGCGAACTAAAAGAGTCTATATCCCATATGATGTCTGAAGGTTTTTATTTACCTGTCTTTACTACTATCTTTTCAATCTTAAAGAAAGTTTGTCCGGAAAGCAACTGTTTGCAATGTTTAAACCTGACAAAGTAAACATTAAAGGCAACTGATTTCTTTCGAGTTATTGCTCTGCATTATAACAAGGAAGTCCCTGCTAATATAGGGTATATAAGTAGGTTGTTCAAAAGACTTAGATGTCATGAACTACATACCAAGGGAGAACCTTTATTAAAAAGGGGTCAAAAATATAATTTTCAGTAGCTTTACTCTAGTAGATAACGGTTGGCATTGGCTTCATTCTCCTCAGCAGAAAACTAAAGCAGCATCTATGTACATACAGTAAATTTTTAACATCTAATAGAAGAAATCTTAAAGTATATAACTCTCTCCTATCCCAATGTTTGACTTTTATATGCAAACTTCTATAATTTATTTTTAGGTGAAGGTGTGTACCAAAAATTGTAAACTATTTACAAAAATAAAATTACAAATCAAGATGTTTAGCTTTATGAAAAATAAACTTTCAATTATGCTAAGCTTAGTAAATTTTCTAAAAACAAATTAATTTTGTTGGAATATATTTAAGTATGAGAGCACAAAGTAATTTAGAATACTAGGAAATAGACGAAAGGCCTTAAGAACATTTTAAGCTGGGTTTGATTTCAATACTCGAATGATTTTCTTGTTTATTCACTTTCATATATTATAAAGACTCTTCAAGTCTTGCTGTTATTGCAAACAGACTTTTATTCTTCCTAAAAACTGCTGAAATCTCACGTTCATCTCACGAAATCCAGACAGCGACAATTCAACTATAAACATACTGGCTTAAGAGCCAGTTAGAAGACAATAATAAAAAAAAAAAAAAAAAAAACAAAGATAAAATGATAAAAGAAATATTTTTGCCTCTTTCCCTATATATCTGTTTATATCCCTCCAATATAATTGTTGAAAGTTTCAACTTGATGATCAGAATCATCTGAAAGTCTACAGGACAGTAATTATCAAAGTACTTCAGAAAAATACTGACTATAGCGACCATTCATTAGATCATGTGACTGGTTAGGGGCTACAAATATTTACCGGTTGTAACGAGTAAAATAAATATAGCGATATATCATAATTAGTTTGATGCAATCGTATAACTGATTAGCAGTGTGTATAAGTAAAATTTTCAAATATGTTCCTAAAATATATGGTCTTCAAACGAATCAAAAATGGCAAATATTTTGATTAATCATTGTCAAGTGCACGCTACATAAAGGATAAGATTTAAATTAACGCTTTACTTTTACTGATCTGTGAAAAACATATTGTTCCCAAGGAAATGAGCTGGATTTCGAACTTTTTCTCTGAGCTTAGGTAAGCATATATCATTTATTAAAGAATAGTTTTATTGTAGTATTATTAAATTGTAGCAGATTCTTTTTTCTTAAATTTATTCTTCTGCTACTGAAATTTTAAAATCTCTGAATATATTTCTTATTTTCCATTATTTCTTTTCTATTCTTAATAATTACCTTATAATATGCCTACAAAAGTTAGCTTTGTGATTGAATTCACTTTCACGTGGAAAATTCTGAATTGGAATTTTCGTTGAAGTGCACTCGCAGATATTTTTCTTTCTAAGAAACTAACCAAGAAACAATGCGTCATTGGGTCGATCATAAGCAGGGAAAAATGTTTTTTTGAAAAGAAACATTATTTAACCTTATCGACCTTGTGATTCACAAAAGAATTCATTTTCTTATAAATCAAGTTAGAAATTGAAGGGTGATATCCAAGGAAAATTTTTCAGCTCCTTGAATAGTCAAACAGATTTTGAAAAAGGAAATAGACAGAACTCAATTCTATATTGTATTTGTAATTTCCCCATGAATCCATTTTGTTAAGACTACTGTCATAAATTATACTTATAAAATCATAACAGACTTTCAGTAGCTTGGACAGCATCAAAACGCTTAAAAATCACGTTTAGAATAGTTAAAAATATGATGGTGTCCTAAAATTCCAAGCATGGGTGCCCATAAGATGAAATTCTGGGAGAGCTTACCTGGTCTAATCGGCAATTTCAATGCTGTACAAAAGAAGTCTCAAAAAAAAATATAAAATATAAGGCAGCTTTATTTACCTAGGGGGCGGGGCTGGTGCACCCTCTACCCCTTCTATGGGCACACATGATTCCAGGGGCTAAACCCTATGGTCAGAGTGGCACATCATTTGTTCTGAATACGTTCGGACGTTTTACTCTAGTTGACTATAGTCGAACTAGAATCAACGCAAGCGTTTTACTCTCTGTAGTCACAGCAAATCTGATCGTTTTACCCTCGATAACCCTCGTAACCCCTGTCACTAAGAAAAGTCAGCGAGAAGTCACTGAGCGATGTTGGAAGTTTCGCTTATGGATTTAAGATTTTTTGACGAAAGGGGTGTTTGGGTGCTTGAAACGAGAACAATTCGAGTTCCTCTGATAATTTTGCCTGACAATATGACCTTTGACCTACTGACAAAGATACAAGCTTTAGACACTCTGTCCTTCTGGGAACAACACTAGGAACTACAGTAGACTTGACTGTAGTCAAGTCAATTGTCGTCCATATCGTAACTACGTTTGACTTAACTATAGTCTAGTCAATTGTAATCGACTACCGTAGTCCATTGTCCAGACGCACTCTCTTCTGTATGAGTTGATTGTGTATTTTGGGTGCCTCAAAGATGTGTGATTTTCCCCATTACCTGACAAGCTACAAGTAAGAAAATATTGCAACAACATTATACCAAAATACATAGAAAATTAAATGATCAGATATCTTTTCCTCGCCTAAAATAATTATTCGAAAAGAAAGGCTTATTAGTTTCTATTTATGGTATTTTTGTCTATACTCAATAAATCTGCCAGCTGTATATTAACTAACTAAAGTGCGTCAATTACGCTTAAAAATGCTATCCCTCAATACATATGCACACAAAAAACAACAACAAAAGAAAGGAGAAACTTTGCTCGAAGCTTCTTGGTTAATGCCATAGAGCAATACCTTCAGAAGCAACTATTAAAACATATACATGTCACTTTGTAATTGTACATTTTTTTTTTAGATTACATGAATCGTTAAATTTGCCCTAAAAAGGAAAGGATGCCTATTCCTTTTTAGGGAATAGGCATTAATAACCTCTATACCTATGTTTTGTTATTTTGTGCCAGATGTTTTCTAAAATACAAGTTTCTTGTCAGTTGGGAAACCAAGCTTATCAAAACATATTCAGATTTTGATTTTAATGTCTGGGACTAAATGCACACGTAAACATTTTTGGAAAAGAATTAAATTAACTTTCTGATGGGAAGAGCTTAGTATTTCACTGGCGCACATTTTAAGGCAATCAATCGGAGTTTTTGATTATTTTGAATGTTTTTATTTGAATCCTTCAAGCTAGTGGGATGAATCAAATTTTAAGCATCTCCTAGTGTGACGTTAAAAGGGGGTCAATTGCTGACGCGAAGAGTTTTCTGAGAAAGAGTATACTTCCAGAAAGAGAAGCCCAAGTCAACAGGATCAAAATGCGAATTTTCTGCAAATAATTGAAAATCGTGGAAATATGTTTAATACTTCCATGATTTAAGGGGACAGGTAGAGGGGCTCCAGACTCTTTTAGGTATATCCTTGACTCATTGCCCAAGTTTTCATTCCTATTATTGCTCTTTAACTGTAAAATACCGGTGTTGTCCACGTTTTTTTTTAATGCCAGTCGTGAAATGTTGTCAAGCAAATTTCTATTTTACCGGGTTGTAAAACTGCATATAACATTTAAAACTATTTAAAGCTTTGACTTTCTCCGCAGTCATTATTCAAGATATCAAATACGGAAAACATGGTATAATCAAGCTATTTTACTTATAGAGAGAAAAAAACCTTTTAGGAGATTAAAGTTGTTTGAAATCTCAGCTTTGTCTTCACATATAATACGTATCTTACAAGATTTTTCAAAATTTCAGTAAGAAAACGTATTTTACCGGATGAATAGGGGATTGTAACTTTGCAAAGATCTTTGCAGATCACTGACAAGGTTTGATACTAAGCGAGCCATTGGAACTGGTGCGTCATGCAGGTCCTTATCCATAATGTCTTCACTCAGGAACCTGGAAATAAAGCAAACTATATTTTGATTTTCAATAATGTATGGTGATTTTAAAAACTACACGTCGTTTGGTATCACAACCTATGCGTAATTAATTAAACTTTTTTTAAGTTAGAGAACGCAAATACTTCACCTATAAGAGTTTTTTATTTATGTTATACTTTTTATTTTAAAGTAAAATTTTACAAATAAATATATATATTATTCAATGGAAAATGTCTCTTCAGACAAAAATGTCTATTTTCAGGTGAAGCTAAGTAATTTAAAAAAATTTAATGGGTTTGACTTTGGAATCTCAAAAATAAAACTAGGATTTCTAATTCCTAATCAAAGGAGCCCCTTTCAAGTCTTTACCGCCATTTCTTATGTAAAAAATGGTCCGGGAGCAAAGCCCACATAAAAGCATGGAAGTATTCTTTTAAACAATTTTCCCGTATGCTTGGCTAAGGTTGAGATGAAAACGAAGTTGGTAAGGAATATTTGAATACTGATTAATCTTATATCCTTCATTTCCAAATATATTGTCGGGATTCCACCAATACAAACAGTATCACAACCGAAAAAAGCAACAAAATAACTTAGAAGGCTCATTAATTTTTAACTGCAAACTAATGAAATTAACATTTGTGACCATCAGCTTTTTGGGCATAAAGGTTAAAAAATAGCAGGTATCGAACGTTCAGCTGACAATGAGGAGGTATTAGTTTCAGACTTACTTAATAAACTTTCATCGCTACTTTAAAACTTATTTTTTTTTGTAATTACTTAACTGTAGCCATAAGCCACAACAAACATGTTTTTGTCTCTGTCAAGAATACTAATACCCCTTTTCCTTAGCGAGTTAGCTTACTCGTGGATGTTCAGTAAACCTAAAATAATAAATCTGTTCATTACTATTTTACTATTTTCACAAATCTCTCCAGCTTCTGCTCTTATAAATCAACATGATTCTTGGTTCTATTTTAGCCCCTGCATTTTCTTTCTTAACATATTTTTACCAAAAAAAGAACCTTAATTAATAATCTTATCAGTTAAATATTTCACCATCTTAAAAGCCCATTAAAAACATAATTTATGATATTTCACATTCCATTTTACTTCAGCACTGCATTAAAGTAATGTATTTACGCAAGTAAGTAGCCTCGGAAAATTTTCATATTTTTATAAAAATTCTAAGACCGGAATGGCTAGATATGATAGACGAGACAAAAAACACAAAAACATAAAAATATGGTAGGCGGGACGAGCAAAAAGAAAATTAAAAAGTATACAGAATCAACTTTGTTTGAATTGTTCTAACGAAGTATTATTGGTTGTAACAATGTACTTCCAGATAGTTTTATTCTACCATCGTAATCTCTCGCATCAGGTTCATAAATGAATATGCCTATCCACGTTTTGCTGGGGCACAGATCTCTCTCATAGCTTTACTAGAGCATGAAGCTTTTCTAGTATCAGTTACTTCCAAGTGATATGCACTCTTGCGTAGAAGTGTAGCCTTGAAAATGCTTCCATTATGCTAGATGATATGAAAAGTTACCTGGTAACTAACACTAACTAAGCTGTAATAAACAAGTTAGTAGTTCCTTAGCTTCAAAAAGATGAGGCTGTGCTCGTGCATGATAATTTTTATGTCACCATCTATAAATTTCTCTGTCAATTAAACTAGTAAAGATATGTTTTGTTTTGTGTGTTAACGAGCAAAGATTAATATGATTCCAGTCTCTTCGTGTATGAAAGACATTCCATTGAACTATCTGTTCAGGAGGTTTCGTACAACTGAAGACAAACACAAGTTAATGTAAAAGGAAAGTCGGAAAACAGAAACAATCAACATCATATTCGAAAGGTTAGAAAAAACTAAACCAATTTGACATTGTAGCCTAAATGAAGTTCAAAGCAAAAAAAGTAATGGTCTCTTAATTACCCAAAGCAAAGGAGGCGGTAATATTCATTAGATCTTACCATCCAGAAATACAGAGCAACATAAGAGGAGCTGCTGTGAATAGATACAGGTATTTAAGTTGTAAATCTTTGGTAAAAGGTAAATTATACAGGACTCAACGTTATAGTCCCTAACGGCGGTGCTGATCTCTATTTCATTGCCCTTCAACCAGAAAGTAAAATGGAGGGAGGGGTTGAGGCTAGTCATCCTTTGCTTGTTTACATCCTTCATGTTTACCTTCCACAAATTTATCCAGGTACCTAGTTTGATCTGGGTGAACTCTGGATGAGCTTAAAGAGTCATGTCACTGACCCCTGTTTCAAACAAAGGAACCAATTTTAACAAGACTACAACCCCTACCCTCATAGACAAAGGATTTCAGGTCTAGCATGCTAACCATTCAGCCACGACGGCTAAAATGTTTGATGCAATTAGAAAAACAGATATACCAAGCCTAAAATAACAGCAAAATACCTGAACACTCCCTAAGGAGCATTTACAAGATTGCTATCATTGCTCTTGAGTTTTGTTTCATAAATTCTAGATCCAATCACCTACATTTTAACAATTTAGTCCTTACTTTCAGAAAACCCTCACTTAAAAAAAAAATGAATGATATAAAATTTGACTAACCTTTCACACTGAGTGCCATACCAGTCAATAGTACCTCGTCTTATAGCTGTCATTAGTTCACCTCGAAGCTCTTTATTAAAAGGGCAGACTTTACGGTAGTAATACATTCCAGTCATATAAACCAAACACCTATAAGAAAGTTTACCTAATAATCTTTCCTGACATAATATTTTGAAAAACATTGGTGCATTAGTTTGAAAGAAACTTTTTTCTTGCGGTAGTAAAATTAGAGCGAGGAATGCATACTAAATAGAGTGTTAAATAACCAAAATAGCATACCAAATTAGACAAACTTTTTCAGGTCATGTTTGAGTCCCGATAGGACAAACAAGTATTTTTATATTATTTAAAAAAAATGAATGTATGGATACGGAAGGTTAAGACACAGCCTATAAGTAAAAGTAGTGTGCAATAACAGGGACAGAGGTTACAGCCTGAGGATCTAATGATTATAGCTTTAACTTCATTTGAATATACCAATAACCTTATTAGCATATTCAAAAGGATACATCATTAGTAAATTCCAGCCGGCATGTCATTTACGTTTACCTTTCTTGACATGATTAACATATACTCAACCTTCACTAACAACAAAGAATACCGCTGTAGTAAAACAATTTATATGAATCCAAATGGAATAGTAGAAATGGCGTGATCAGAGCAATGATCACTTAAGTAAACCGTTTTATTTGATTTCAAATTGGAATAATAGAATTTAAAATATAGTATTGAACTTCACTTGACCACATTTATTAACATATACATAGTGTAACTGCTTGTATCATCATATTCATGAGAATTAGTGCTTATGTTAACACTTTCTTAAAAGGAACTCATGGTTACCCGTATCCCATCCTCAAGGGACCGCAAATACCCCTCCCCCAGCTTCTTGACGCCTTGTTTTGGACTTACCCATTTTGTAGAGAGGTAATTTTTTCCGTTTCTTAGAATGGCATGTAATCTTTGCTGAAAGTGGTTATTTTGGATTTTTCAAACGGCAGCCCCCCGTGGGACTCTATGGCTGATCATTGACAGTACATATGTTTTAAACAGTATTATTTTTACATTGGAAGGATAAAAATATTACCTCATATTTAAAAAAGCGAAGGTGAATAATTCCAAGAAATTTTTTGAACATGATAAAGTTCTAGTTGCGTTGAATGCTGACAAAGACAAATATTTGAACTATGAAACAACTACTAGTGAAAACACTATTAGAGATGTATGCGTGCATTGTCTTGAAAGCTAGAGATCAGAATCCTTTGAAGGGCCGAAAAAATTCAACTCTTGTGATGGTGGATATGCGAGATTAACATTTTCAGAGATGTTAGTGCACAAATAAATTACAAATATAAAACTATTAGCTGATGACAAAAGCCAGCTTCTTGCTACTGCTGGTGGAAACCAATTAACCATTGATATATCATGTCGCCACCTTTCTGATGCCAGTGTTCAAATGAAAGCAATGGGGAAAAGAAACTGCTGCACCAAAATCATAAGCCGTGTCTCGTCTAAGTGTCGGAACTGTTAAATGTGTAAAAATAATGTGGTAATAAATAGTCAAACTGCAGGCAAAATAACAAGGGTATTGGCAGACAATATCACCAAGGAATTTAACAAGAATCGATGAAAAACGAAAAGCACGTGGATATTATTAGTAAAATTGATTATACACAAACAACTACAGTCGATGAACCCAATAATACCAACGTCAAAACGCATATTGATCCTGTAGGTGACAACAGAGGGAAAATTGCGTATGACTCAAAAATGGATCAATGATTATTCTACTTGTTACGAACTAAGAGGAGAGAGAAGACATACTGACTTATTTTATGGAACAGATTCATAATGTCAAAATTGTCCAATAATATTATTAATGTGTAATATTGTAAATAACATTGCTTCAATAAAAATGTTCCCTTGCATTTTGGTGTTATGATAGGATTTCTTAACAGGTTAATATATGAATTGGACATGATATGGCGATAATGAGGTTGTCATAAACAATTTAAAATGACGCCTAAGTATATGTGACATGTTATTAGCAACTAGTCATGTTAAGTGATTATTTTGGAATGGTACTATAGGACAATAGGTTGTTAGATTGGTATACAAAGGAGAAAAAGTGCATACTTAAATCAAGGATTTGTCTTTAAATTTTTTGTTTGCTTTTGAAAAGTTTTTAACGGGTTCATATTAGAATTAGACATATTATGTTGACAATGAGGTTGACATAGACAATTTGAAATGATTTCTACGTAAATTTTAGAGGTTATTAGCAAATGATTCCGTCAAGTGATTTTTTTGGAACGGTGCCATATGACAATAGGTTGTGTTATTGATACAAATTTTCGTCAAGTGTTTCCAAATCTTTTGTTACATTTGCAAATATTTTCTGATATTATCAAATATCTTGCAGAAAATTATCAAAATCTCCCCTGATATAACGAGAATATCCCTGATATATAATGATAATTGTATTATCAAAACCTTACGTGATATTATCAAAATCAGTTCAAAAACACACACAAAGAGCCAAAGAGATATACAGGCATAAAGATAGATAGATAAATAGATAGATAGATAGAGAGAGAGAGAGAGAGACAGAGTGAGAGAGAAGAAACGCATACGATCACATAGAGTCAGACACACAAAGACACATAAAGACAGACCCAAAGACAAACAAGAGACAAGCAAACAACCTATCAGACACACAGGCATAAAGGGACAGAGAGACACGCAGACAGCCCATCAAACACACAGGCACAGAGAGAGAGACAGAGAGAGGGAGAGAGAGAGAGGGGGGGGGAGAGAAAGAGAGAGAAAGAGAAACAAACACACAGAGTAAGACACACAAACGCACAAAGATAGACACAGAGACTAGCACATGACCCAATCAGAAACGCTTTCACAGAGAGAGACAAGCAAAAAGCCACTGTGACACAGGCAGAGAGATACAGCGAGAGGGAGAGAGAAAGACAGAGAGGGAAAGAGAAACACATACAAACACACAGAGCCAGCCACACAAACACGCAAAGACAGGCACAGAGACAAGCAAACACCCACCAAGACAAACAGAAACAGAGAGAGAGAGAGAGAGAGGAAAAACACATAAATAACACAGAATCAGACAGACAAACACACAGGGAAAGACACAGTGACAAACAAACACCCACTCAGACACCGAGAGAGAGAGAGAGGGGGACATGAGACAGAGAGAGACAAGCAAACAATCGATCAGACACACATGTATGCGTTTGCCTATTAAGTTTCTTTTTTTAATTCTCTATCTTTTCTCCCACTCTCCCTCTCTTGCTCTTTGCCTGTGTGTCTGAGTGTCTGTTTGCATCTCTCTCTCTCTCTCTCTCTCTCTCTCTCTCTCTGTCTGTTTGTCTGAGCGGATGTTTGCCTGTCCTCGTATCTGTCTTTGTACGTTTGTGTGTCTGAATCTGTGTGTTTGCATGGGTTTGTGTCTCCCTTTCCTTCTCTGTGCCTGTGTGCCTGAGCGAATGTTTTCTTGTCTCCGTAACAGTCTCTGTGTATTTCTTTTTGTGTTTTACTCTTTGTGTTTTGTATGCATTTTGTCTATCTCCTTCTCTGACTGTGTGTCTGAGCTACTGTTTGCCTCTCTCTCTCTCTCTCTCTGTCTGTCTCTCTCTCTCTCTCTCTGTCTCTCTCCCTCTAACACACTATCTCTCACTCTGTGGCTGTGAGTCAGAGCGTCTGCTTGCTTGTCTCTGTGTCTGTCTTTGTGTGTTGATTTCGATAATACTACGTAATGTTTTGATAATGCAGTTGAGGATTTTAATTATATCAGGCGAGATTTTAATAATGCAGTGTAAGATGTTTGATAATATTAGATAGAAATTCGCTAACATCACAACAGATTTGGAAGCACTTTGGTGAAATTTTTATCACTAACACAACTTATTGTCATATGGTACCCTTTCAAAAAGTTCACTTGATAGAACCAATTGCTAATAATCTGTCAAATTTACGTAGAAATCATTTCAAATTGTCTATGTCAACCTCATTACTAACATATCATGTCTAGGTCTATTAGGAACCTTTTAAGAAAAACCTTCAATTTTCAAAATCAATGAAGGTTTCTCAGTGTACATTCCTTGCTTCAAACTTGTTTCTTTCTTGTAACATAAAAGATTTCATTAAAACGAAACCAGTTGCAAGACAAATCCTTGATTTAAGTCAGCACTTCTCCTCAATTTTGTAGCAATTTAACAAACTATTGTCCTAACCGTTCGCTAATAACCTATCAGATTTACATAGACATAATTTTAATTGTCTATGTCAACATCAATATCACAATATCATGTCTAATTCTAACATGAACATCTTGAAAATTCCTATCAACACTGAAATGCAAACGAACATTTTATTGCCGCAATTTTACAAACATTATTACCAAATTATCAATTTTGGACATTACGAATCTGTTCTCTAAAACTATTGATCACGTTCTCTACTGATAGTGTAGTTATTCTACTCTCTTAATTCGTAACCAGAAGAATAATAATTAAACTGGTTGATTCATACACAATTTTTCTGTGTTGTTACCTATAGGCTCAACATACATTTTGATATTGATATCTTTGGGTTCATAGAGTTTATCTGTTGGTATATGATCAATAGTACTAATATTGTTCATATGAGCTTTGTGACCCAAAAGTACTACCTAAATGTTCAAGGACTATAAATCTAAAAATACTTAGGAGGATAATATGATTGGCTTGTAAAGACACAAAGGAAGGGATTGAAGGCATGGTTTATATCAAGAAAGTGTCTGAAAATTTTTAGGAATGTTAATAGGTTCCTTGGAATGCCATGAGCCAGCCATAGAGTACAATAGTTATGTGCACTGCCTTTGACTATCACATTCTAACAATGAAACGGTATGTTCCAACTATTCAAATAAAAAATATATATCTGGACATTTAAACGTCAATAAACGGTTAAGTGATGATGACGGGGGTCACAGGGTGGCAAAGTGTAGCCAATTTTTAGAAAATCACTGGAAATAAGGAGACGGCTCGTAAAAGAAATTTTTCAATTTATATGCTCTTTTTAACAATAAGGAAATATATAATTAAATACGAAAAGAATTGAAATACATCAAACGTTTTGCTAAGGAGCGATGTTAAAACTAAAGAGCAGTATCTCAAATGCACGGAGGGGGTTGCCCTGTTTTTAAGAAGGTAATTTTTGTGTTTTTTTTTAGAAAATTTTATTTTACAGAGCAAAATATATAAAACCACTGGTTGAATAGGATAAGGAAAAGGCTTTTTCGAGAAAATCTGTTAAATTCTATGTTCTTTTTAACAATAAGAAAATATAAAATTAAAGACTAAAAGATGCTGAAATAGATCAAATGTTTCGTTAAAAGTAAGGAGCGATGTTAAAACTTAAGAGCCTTATCTAAATGCAAGAAGGGGCTTGCCCTGTTTTTAGAAGGTAATTTCCTTATGTTTAAGAAGGTTTTAATTCTACAGGGGAAACTATATAAAACCACTGGCTGATGAAGATAAACATAAGGCTTATTCAAGAAAATATTGAATACCTTATAAGGTTATACTCGTTCTGGTTGGATTACTAAGGCTCTCGGAACAAACTGGAAGCGAGTACAAGATTGATTGATTAAAAGCTCTGGTTTTCATACATTATTGTATTTTGAATGTTGTTGGTATACTCATAGCAAATTTCTCAGCATTTATGTAAACACTTTTGACTGAACTACTTTCTTGTCAAAAATGGCCTTTCCTAGCTGTATAATATAAATTTCAGTTGTCTTACATAGCCATTTGAGAATCAAAACAAAGGATTGTCTAGGTCAAGTTAGAACATTAATACACTGTTGCAAGCAGGCGCGTCTAATAGAGCAATAATCACCAACAATGTTGAATACTTGCGCGCTCTCGAGTGGAAATGATTGAGAACATACAATCATTAGCTTATCAAGCAGAAAATAGTTCCAGAATCATATTAACATCAATTGCTTCTTGGTTCAGCATTCTAAGGCACAGTTTAACTGGGAAAATCTTTGGTCTTATATTCGATTCCTGAAGTGGACAAAAATCGCTTTGGAAGAAAAAATGGCTTGAGGAAAAAAAGCAGAACATCTCGAAGGAATTACAATCTTGAAGAAAAAAATCTCTTAAAGCATTATGTAGCATTCCACGTGTACGCCATCATTGTGTAAGAGTTACGTGTGTGCCGCCATTACGTAACACTTACGTGAGCACCATCATTACGTAACACCCACGTGTGTGTCGTCCTCAGTTACAAACGGTGATTCCCTATTTTGATCGGCGGCTCCTGACCGCCACTCTTTACCTATGTTTCTATCTTTTCGATGAATTTCTTAGATTTTTCTGTCGAAAGCCCAAGAAACAATTTTATTACTGAAATTATTTTATATTTCTTTTCATGGCTTACGTTCCATGAGGAAGTATAGGTAAAACAAATCTTAAGAGAGCATTGGTTGTCTATTTCTAATAAATTTTACTAAATTTTCCCCCAGAGTTTCAAAACTAAGAAAGATTCGAGCATTTAGTATCGGAATACGTAAATCTAAACTTTGATGAAACTTCAAAGGTATACTGTCCAGACATACAGTCATTAAGCACAGCTTCTTAGGTAAAACGAACAGTTATTTTTAAAAGGATACAAATAATAAAAATATGAATAAATTAACCTAAAGTCACAGCTCAGTGTTGACAAATTAGCTTGATGTAAACAAAGATAATAATGGGTGACTTAGATTCACCAAAATTTCGAAAATCCAAAATCAAAAGGTATTGTGTGTATTTTTCATAACAATCGGTCTTATTTGTAGGTGTATCAGGAACATTTTGACTGAAGTTAGGAGAATCAGAAACGCAATGCGATGTAATTTTGGTAGGAAGATTGATAAATAAACACACACTTTAATTCTAGTCCAAGCATCAAGTGTCATACCTTAGCATAGACTCTAAGTTGCTTATACATCCTGGCTGTGAGAGAACGAAGTAATATCTAAGAGACTTCAAAAGCTTAAGGCAATAGTTGAGAAACTCTGTGAATGACTGACCCAACAGCTCCTCCTAAAATAAACGAGTTTAGCATTTAATAAACTGCAGATAATCTTGAAATATGGGTCAAGGGTTACACGACAGTCGGTTGGAAATAAAATGAAATGTGAAGGTGACAAGATTTAGTTTGGATTACGATGTGTATGGAATTAAAATATAATAAGCTTCTAAATAATACTTGGGTTGAACTTTATTTCTCTACTGTCGTTTACTGGTTGAATCCATAAGCGGCATAAGCAAAAAGGCTTGTCATATTGAATGAAAAACTATAACCTTGAAAAAAACAAAAAAAGTCACAAAAACACTGATATTCTATCAAAGAAAAACTGGGAATATTAGTAATATAAAAATAAACTGATATAGCACAAGGAAAGAGAGTTTTTATATCTAGTTCATTTACAAAAGTAACTTTCCAGGAACGAATATGCTAAAAGGTTTACCCTTTTCCTGACAAAAGGAAAAATCTGAAGTTCTGACAAAACAGGTATTAGTACGAAACCTGATATTGCACAAGGAAATATATTGAATTTATGAAATTCTTAGGAATTTTTGTTTAGGGGTTTCCTCCTTTTCCTCAGACTATAGAAATAGGCATAAATTTTCAGAGTTTGACTTGGGTAAACAGTAATTTCTTCAGTAGTTGAGTATCAAAATGAATAAATGCAAAGAAAACTATATATTTTGATAAGAAATTCCACCAAACAGTGTTCAGTTTTAAATAATACACAAAGAAAATAAACAAACCTAAACCGTCAAAGCACAAAAATAAAAACAATAAGCAATTTGAAATAAATAAAAAGAAAAAAGTTAAACAAAGATGAGCAACCATCTTACAACAAAAGCAGAAAGGCCACTGAATCCAAAGAATAAAACAAAATATTTATTCAAACTTCAGATTGATCATGAATTTTATCCATTGCTTTTAGCCGTATCCAGAGGAGTATCCAGATGGAGCCGTATCCAGGGGGTCTGAAACCCTTGCGAAATGTTTGTCCGACTGGTAAAATACGTAAAGAAAATGAATATAAACAAATCCTTGATGTGTTTTTTAAAGTTTTTTTGTCATCCCCTTCCAAGAACAAATTCTTTTGTAACCCTCCCCCCGAAAAGAAACATAGATACGGCCCTGCTTTTGACACATCTAATGTACTACTCTGCTTTGATTCAATTAATTTGATCCTCTATAAATTACAATTTGACTAACACAATTCAACATTTTAAATTATACTTTGAGCGTATTCCGACCCACCTTCGGTTAAGCTGCTATAAATGGGACCAAAAAGTGTCCACCGTATGCAAATGGAAAGTCGGGTTTCTCTGTGTAAGACCCCCTCATCAAAAAGAACAAATTACATGGGGAATCAAAGGCATAAGAGTTTAACTCAAAATAACGATATTTGTTTCAACCGAGCGCTTGATCCGATCCTATTTATAATACAAAAAAAACTTCCAATATACAAAATGATCAATTTCAATGCTAATTATTTTTAATAGATTTTAAAATTTTATTAAAATGTTTTAATAAAGTTATGAAAACATTTACAAAAATATTTTAAAGTTATAATGTTTGTCGAATAAATGAAGTAGGTAGGAAACTTATATCACCAATCTTTAGGCCAAATAAAAACAAACTTAAGTGCTGATATAGACTAGAGCCAACTCTTGAAATACAAATAAAGAGCTTGTTGCTTGAAAATTTAAGGAGCTTTTACAAGGAATAAGTACTCATAAATCTTATCTAATCTTTAATGAACTCAAAAGTATTAAAGATAGGAAATGAGAGGGCGACTAATTCTCCCGTTGACCACGCTGAACTTTAAACGCTGTTAACAAGGTGTCGCCAACTTTTAGTAGCCTGGTGTAGATCTTTGAGGGCAATGTGTGCTACAGACTTCTTCCGGGCGTGAAACAGCTCTGACGCGCTAGGTAAAGTCCCTGCTAGGCTTACCACAGTCTGACAAAGGTACCCTTTCACTATACTTAGCAAGCGTCGTAAGGTGTAGAGGATTTTCGAAGGTTGGTATCCCCTCGGCAGATAATTATTTTTTGATAAGGATAAGCCCGTCAAAGCTTGCATGCAATTCTTTCTTTTCTTTTGGTCTGAAGAAAGAGACAGTTTCCAATTAAAGATGACGAAAAACAATTTGTAATAGAAAGACTTACAAATTTGTAGTTAAAAAACTTACAAAAAGTCATTATCTTCTAAGATGAGTTTAAAAAGTATCATTGTATATGAAAAAGGCAAAATTATTCTGAGGCTAAAGAGAAAGAAATATTACAAAGAGAATAGGAAGCTCACTTGAGTTGGAACACAGGAAAACAGGGATTAGAAACTAATAGCGCTATTCACAGAGTAGGGTCTGGCACAAACGTATTCAGGACTTTGTTCCGAGGGGGGGGGGTATTTTTTGGGAGAGGGAGTCTGCGATTTTTTTTTAAAGCCACATCAAAAATTTGTTTATATACAATTCTTTAATATTTATACGAGATAGAAAGAAATTCGGAAGACCCCGACCACCCTGAACATGGCCCTGATATCTTGCCACTTCCTTAACAAAGTAGAAAACTCCAAGTGAAATTAAATGTTTGACATGACTAGGCTAGTCTACAACGCAAAAAATAAATTTGATTCCATTTTTGATATTTTGTCAATTTTGTGCGCAATATAGATTGAAAGACTAAACTTCAGTATTTAAGCGGGACAAAGCGTGCGGCAACCACATTTGAACACTAGAGTATTAACTAAAATTCATTAATTGTGCAACATATTCTGTTGGGATCAGTGAACTTGTACTTTTCGGCAATTTCGAAACAAGGGTTTTTAACTTTGAGCCAAGGTATAAAGGCTTGATGAAGAAACTCTCTACTTTCAATATTTCATCAGTAGCTTCCAAGATGATCAGAATTTATGATACTCAATTCATTGGCAGAAAAATCCTCTTGTGGTGTTACATTCGAATTTGCATTTTTGTTGTCTGTGGAACATGAAGAAATTTACTGTTATCACTAGAAAGTGAGCTATAATATTTTTGAGCATGACAACAGCTTGTAATGAGCAATTACGCCATATGATAAAAGTGGTAAAGAACTGAGTAGTCTTCACGAAGAAGTCCAAGAAATATGCAATTTTGTGTAGTTGAAGCACTGTACGAAAAAGGTTGATGTACCTATAGACAGATTTTTAACTATAAACAATGACCACAAAATTCCACTTTTCATTTTAGAAGAGTTTAATGTCCTGAATTTGAACGGGCTTATCACCGTTCCAAACTTAAAGTCAGTTTTTTTCCCCCAGTGCATACCAAGGACAAACCCGATCGTTATAGGCGTATATGATACGGGTAAAAAGCTTGCTATATCATAGGAACCCACATTTGTGAATGTTTGATAGTGAATTTTAAGTACTATTTTAATGTATATATGTGTGTTTTTTTCAAAAAATTTTTTGATTATGTTTAAGAAATAAATGTATTTAAGATAAACCTGTCTTATTGTTTTTAGAATAGTCAAAGTTCATAGGTAAAACCCTACTTTACGTAAACCCCCCTTCCACCAAGAGTCTTATATAGATTAATGTAAATTCAGTGTGTTTTAGTTGCTAACCGAGTATAAAAATTCGATAAAAACACCTTTTAGCACACAAAAAAATCATTTAGTTGATCAATTCACAGTGGTTTAATCGTTGACTGAGTACCGAAAAATCTAATAAAAGCACTTTTGAGTACAATACACTAATCTAGTTGATTCCGAATGTTTTAGTTTCATCCAATTTAGAAGAGTTTCAGTAAGTCTAATTTGAAGGAGCTTATGACTATCTGGAAGGTGAGGTTAAGTTCTTCAGACCCTGGATACCAAGGGACACCAAGAGATTGTGATATGTGCATCCAACACAGTGAAAAGTATGATACATCATAGGACTCCTGTTTTTTGGACGTGTAATAGTGATCTTTTAGCAATAAACACCTATAAGCTTACCCTGTTTTTATTTCTAGACCTGTTACCAGAAGCTGTCGCACTGCTAGCTTCAAACAAGGATTTGACGAATGAAAATATTAAAAATTGCAGCTTTAAGTACAATAAAATTAGCTAGTTGATACATTCCATGAGTTCTGATGGTAGGCTGAATATCGAAAAAAAAACACTTTAAGTACAATAATCTCAACAAGTTGATAATTTCCGTATGTTTTAGTTACCAACTGCGTATACAAAAATTTGATAGATGCATTTTTGAGTACAACAAACTCAGCTAGTAGGTATATACTGAGTATTCTAGTTTCTGATTGATAACAAAAATTTAATAAAACAACCATTGAATGCAACAAACTCAGCTAGAAAATAAATTGTGTGTGTTGTACATGCAGGATTAGTATCGAAAACTTAGCAAGACAAACTTTGAGCACAATAATGTCAGCTAGTCAGTAAATCCTGAGCAGTTTAGTAGCTGAATGAGTAAAAAAACTTAATAAAATCAATTTTGAGCACAGCAAATTCAGCTAGTTGATAAATTTCCAGTTTTTTATTGCTGGCTGATTATCAAAAATTAAAAAATAACTTTTGGGTAAAACAAACTCAACTAGTTGATAAATTACTTGTGTTTTAACTGCTGACTGAACATCAAAATTCAATAAAAGCACTTTCGAGTAAAACAATCTAAGGTTGTTGATAAATTCCGTGTGTTCTTTTTGCTGGCTGAGTTCCAAAAACTTAAATGAAAGCACTTTTGAGTACAACAAACTCAGCTAGCTTATGAATTTCGATTATTTTCTCGCTGGTTGACTACCAAAAATTTAATAGAATCGCTTTTAAGTACACAAAATCTCAACAAGCTCACAAATTCCATGCGTTTGGGTTACCGACTGGGTATCAACAAATATGATAAAAGCACTTTTGATAACGACACACTCATCTATTTAGTATATACTGAGTGTTCCAGTTACTTATTGAGTAACACAAATTTTTAAAAACCAGCTTTGACAGTAACAAACGCATAAATTCAGTATCTTTTACATGCAGGCCTAGTACTAAAATTAAAAGGAAATACTATGTAGTTACAACAAAGTCAGATAGTTGGTAAATTCAAGGTGTTTTAGTTGCTGACTGAGTAACAAAATTCAATAAAAGCACTTTTGAGTAAGGCAAACAGTGCTAGTTGATATATTTCGAGTGTTTTAATTGCTGGCTGAGAAAAAATTTAATTAATTTTATTTAGCACAACAAACTCAACTAGTTGATAAATTCCTTGTGTTTTAACTGCTGACTGAACAAAAAATTTAACAAAAACTCTTTTCTGTGCAACAATCTTATCTAGTTAATGAATTCCGAGTGTTTCAGTTGCTGGGTGAGTATCACAAAGTAAATGAATGCACTTTTCAGTTCAACAAACTCAACTAACTGATAAATTCCAGTTGTTTTACTTTTAGACAGAGTTCCAAAATTTAATAAAAGCATTTATTAGGTTCAACAATATCATCTAGTTGATACTAAAAGTGTTGTAATTGCTGGCTAACTATAGAAAAATCTATAGAAGTACTTCTGAGTACTACAAACTCAGCTAGCTGATCAACTCCTAGTAATTTAGATACCGACTGGATAGTAAAAATTTAATAAAAGCACTTTTAAGTAATACAAACTGAGCTAGTTTGACAAATTCCAAATGTTTTAGTTTCTGGCTAAGTAACTGAAAAATCTAACAAAAGCACTTTTGAGCACAAAAAAACTCAGATAGTTGATAAATTCCGAATGTATAATTGCTGGCTGAATATAAAAGGAATAATAAAAGCACTTAATCCTGATTTTGATTCTGGACTGCAGTTGAAAACGTTTACAATGTTTAGTGATTTCTATGTGACATTCATATATCTTTAATCCACTATATGATGATTTGAATAAAATAAACAAATTTTGGACAAACACTTTCCACCGCCATCAAATTTGAGGGAAGGCATGAAGTTGCTCAAGTTAATTGTATACTTAAAAATACATATAATATCCTGAGAAAAGGTCTTAAATGTGATATTAAAGTTAAAACACATGATTGGCAACTCATTACCGAGGAATGGATAGAATCAATTAACTCTTCTAAATACCCAATTGTAACATAACCATACAAAAATTACTGTAGCGTGAATGATTTGTGTCGTATTATCGTTAGAAGAATCTCTGCTGGTAAAAATGGAACATTCTAGCTAAACTATTCAATTGAACAGGGCAAGAGCTACACTAGTTTCTCCATTGAAAATGAGAAGGTCATTCTCAATGATAATCTGAGAGATGGTCTTGGGTTTAAGGAGCAGCACTGAAAACACCAGTTCGATGGAACGTGTCATTTTTGCAGATAATCCACCCATCTTCTTGTCGTACAATTATATATTTCTTTATGCATCGTTTGGAGCTACATCGAGACCCGGTAATACCGATGTCCCCCTCCTGCGTGTTCTTGAACGAAACATCACCTACGAATTTACTCACCACTACAATATAAAGCATCTTCAATACATTCCAGTCAAACTTCGTATTTGGAACTCTGTCAGTTAACATTAAGAAGTGAATTGGGTGATCCTAAGCAATAGCAAAAGGTTTAGCTATGACTAAATGTCATTGTCAACCTATTCAGTGAGATGCCTAATAGAAAAATACTCTTGTTTATCCAAAAATTGATTCCTATGTTCCTGTTCTCACACCACGGTAGTTGGATGATGGAATGGATTATTATAAGGATCGTTTGCCAATGTTCGGTATATGTATCGGCAATTGGTGTGCTAAATTGTTTCACTCTGCATAACCCCTGGCTAAAAAACATATTGCTCTGGTTGTCATGGATTTTACATCCCCTAAACTACACGATAAGAGGTTTGAGATGGATTTTGAAAAAGATGTTTCAAAATATTTCAGGTCCAGCGCGCGATTACTTGGCGAGTGATCAAAACCACAAAAAAGCTAAAAAGGATTAAAAAGGACAAGAAAAACCTTATGACTCATCAGTCTCAACTCAAACGTAATCAGTCAAACGTAAAACATCTCTCTTGTCAAAGAAGAAAAAGAAACCAAGTGTAAAAACTGTTAGATTGAAAATTTTTTTCTTTTCTTAGAAATGGCATATTTACCGTATAAAGAACCTCATCCTTCTTTCATCTCATCTCTGAATCTTTTCAATGTGGAATATGGTGATGTGAATGTAAAACATGGTTACAATGAACAATTGGCCAGCAACAACTGCTCTCTTCAAACTTTCAGTTCAAATTTATTCTAGTGAAGACTATTTCATAGATTTGAATTCCACTTTTATAGATTTACTTGTGATAGGAAAACTAAGTGCACCTGAGGGGGTTATTTTATGAAAATTGTGTACTATAGAATTTGTTTAAACAAACCATTGCCTATATAAATGGAACTGAGCACGGGCCTTAGTACTTCAAACAATGCAAGTTATATTCAATTTATTTTGATGACTCCAATGTCCTATAAGTTATTGTGAGGATTGGATATTGGATATGAAAGTAAAACCGACAATGACACTGCTAATATACTTGGAGATGCGACAACGAAAGATTTACACTTGGATGGGAAAATAAAGCATGAACTATTCAATATACCTCAATGGTTGCCTCCCAATTTTAAGGTTGATATAAAGCTACAACTTGCACCGTCCAATTTTATTTGCAAAAAATACTAGGCACTACACATGATGTATTAGTCTCTCAATGCTTCATGTACGAAATTCAATACTTCATGTACGAAAACAACAGGTTATGAGTTCTGTTGCTTTGGCAATTGAGATATTAAGAGCTAGTGAAAATAATATCAAAAAGCTTGTTCCGCATGCTATGAAGAATTAACGAAATATTGCTACGGGTAAACGTTCCTACATGCATTATTTATCAATGGTGAAATTCCTTCAAAACTTGCTTTGGTATTTGTAAAAAATGCTTTTGCCATAGGGTCATGGACAAATTCCTAACTTCAATTGGAAATATTTGGACTTTAATCTCTTGTATGTCAAGTAAATGATAATCCCCTTTATAATTTTTTTTTAATATCCTACAGGACCCTCTATTAGTTAAGGATGCAATCCCTAGATAGAGACTCATAACTTTTTGAAAATGGTATAACCAAAGAAATGTTGAAAAAAAACTCATGGCATTATTGTACTGGATTTGTCAGGTAGACAAGATATGGGTATTGTCTGAACGGGTACAGTACATGTAGAGTGTACCTCTGCCAAACCATTGGACGAGATAATGTCAATAATCTCATAAAATAAATTTGAAACCTATTTAGAATTAACCCCTGATGGCAGTGTTCTATTAGATATAGCACAGTGAACACAAATCAAATAATCAATGTATTCAAAATGGATCCTTGCATGTGCAAATCCAAATTCTATTGTCTACCCTCGGACTTCCTCGACAATATTTAAGGAGCAATGCCCTTATCATTGTTAATAGTATCAATTCAGCTGTATAGACGGGATACTGACTGTGCATCTTTCAAAAAGCGAAGAATGTTGAATTTTTTTATCCTCTTGGGCTACAGTATGCTTTCTAATTGCCTCACATTTAAATCTTTCTTGAGCAGGGTGGAAAATTGATAATTCAAAATTGGAAATAATTTCAAACTTCATCAACCAAAATCTGTGGTTTTTATGCACCATGTTGATTTATTTTTTTGATGTCGTAGATATACTTACAGTGAACTTCTTAGCATTTATGCAAAAAATCCTCGATTGAACGATTTTCTAGTTGAACATACTCCTTCCTATCTGTATAATAAAAATTTCAATGTCCTAAGAGTGAAATGTTGAAGAAACCTTTGTGAATTTCTATGATAATAAAATTTTTATGCACAAAAGTCTGTATCCTTTAGATTTCTTCTTCCACATATAGGTAACCATTGGTAATGATAAGTGGTGACAACTCGTCAGAATTCAACTTGTACTCATCTTGGCCTGCAAAGTCAGGGTCACATTTCTACAATATAATGTAAATTCATTTTTGTTATATCTGTTAATTAAGTAAATAGCACTATTTTGATTCATATTCTAAAATTCGTGTGTTTCAATTTGCTTATTTGAAGTAATGTCACAATCGAAATTCTCAAATTAAGAATCACTTTCTGTAATAGCCAAATAAAAATCAATCGGTTATTAATCATAGTGGCCGGTATCTTCACAGTGATATCGGAAAAACAAGACTCTCTTATTATTCCAGCAATTCAAGCGTAGACCAGGTTCTTCCTACCAAAACAAATTAAAACCACGACGTTAACGACGTTTTACTTTATTTTCTTAAAAATAAAGTAAAATTACGTTCAGGGGTTTGTCCAATCTTACCAGGGTAAGTATTTTCCCGCTGATCACATTTATCATAGCGACAGTTGCAGCATAGAAAACCTGTAGGATGAGAGTCACAAATCTTTTCAATACAGGAACTAGAGTATGTAATTTACACTGCAAACCCTCTATGTAATTTACATGGATTGCATAATCCACACTTTTCAATATAGCCATCAACAAAAGTTCGATTCCCACATGACGACCACCTTCCCAATGTGTAAAACATTTTTTCAATGTTGACTGTCTCACATTAAAAAGAACCTTACTTGTGAGAAACAAAATGAATGTCTTCTAGGAGGAGGAATAATCGAGTGACTTCACAAACTTTATTCGACTCATTTCTTGTAGTCTTGAAAAATGGCTATTTCAGCGAATTACTAGTAAGTGGTTAAACAAATCCAAAATATAATTTTGCTTTGTTTCAATAAATATGTCAATAAATTGAGTAAATACATCTTGATGACGACGTGAAAGTTTTATAAAATAGTCCAAAGCCAAAGAATCATTTCGCAGCATATTGTTAAGTATTCGTTAAGAATTCTTTAAGATTAGGTTGGAGGAGATGCGTGCGTAGCTGTGTTGGCCTCTGGCGGCTTGGTACTGCAGTGAGTTGTTAGTAGTAATAGTATTCTTTAAGAAAACATTTTCCTTTGATGAGATAAACTCTTGAAAATCATCATCTAGAATCAAACATTTATCCAAAAACACTAAATTCCGTATGATTTTTGTTTTTCAAATCCAGTATTTATAATCCTGAGACTCTTACTACCGATTACACACTAACAATGAACGAAGAATCATTTTTGCTAGTAACAAACTCACTCCTTTTTTATAGATGTATTCGGATCATTTATTTCAATATATTTCAATAATGCATTTGATCCATCTTGTAATCTTTGTATATATATATTGTATTCACTTTTGCTGCAAAGCATAAATGTTCTTCCGACTTGAAGCTGCTTAATGAAACTACATATCGTGCACATCCCATTCTAGGACGCGATTTCTACTGCTGCGTTATATCCAATACAGTAAAAGCATCCATTCCTATAGAATATAAGCCTCGACGTTGACAAACTTAACTCTTTTTCAATACTGAGGAAATCTAACAACTCATGTGCCGTTTACTTTGAATACCAGTTTATGCTGGAAAATAAAGGCCTCACTGGAAGCAAAACAAGTAACGTAAATTCATCTTTACCTATAGACATTGGACTGTGATCAATTTTTTTTACACCGGGATTTCCCCCGCGACCAAATTACTGTTGATGGGAAAACCTTTACTGAGCAAACCGAAGT
Organism: Artemia franciscana; assembly: GCF_032884065.1. Classification (NCBI taxonomy): domain Eukaryota; kingdom Metazoa; phylum Arthropoda; class Branchiopoda; order Anostraca; family Artemiidae; genus Artemia; species Artemia franciscana. The sequence goes on from NC_088882.1 coordinate 17,078,577, forward strand.
TACGAAAGCACTTTGCACTTTCTTCGCAGCATTGGAGAGAAAACAGCGAACACAGTAACATCTCAAGCAAAATCCTACAAGGATTTTCTAGGTCCAGCGTGTGTTACGTCAATGGCAGTCATTCCCGTAAATTACCTCGACATCTCAATGATTATCAAAAACTTGAGAGGCACATCTGCGTCCGGGTTCGACCACGTTCACAAGAAAGCGTTGAAAGCAGTGTTGCCGTCTGTATTACAACTGTTAACACATTTGATAAACCTCTCATTGCGGAAGGGGGTATTTCCATCACTCCCCAAGAAAGCACGAATAGTACCTCTCCATAAAGGTGGCCCTCAAAATGACCCATCTAACTTTCGACCCATCTCAATTTCTTGGTAAGTCTTCGAAAAACCTATGAAGAATCAACTTTACTCTTTTCTCGAAGCAAAGGGATTCCTCAACCAACGACAATTTAGATTCAGACCAGGACATTCAACTGAAGATGCGCTGACGTCACTGAGCTTATTTATCAACAAAGCTCTTGACCGGGGACTTGTGTCAGGTGCTATTTTACTTGATATCAAAAAAGCATTTGACAGTATGGATCATGGAATTCTACTAGGTAAACTAGAGCAAATCGGCTTAAGAGGAGAGGCACTGAAATGGTTCCAGTCCCACCTTAACAATCGGCACATGTACATAGGAGAAGATCCGTTGAACGATATCGTGGTAAATTTCGGTGTGCCACAGGGATCGATCCTAGGTCCACTGTTATTTCTAATTCATGTGAATGACCTAAGTCGTGTTCTGAACCAAAATTTGAGGACATCAAGGTGCTGCAAACTCTACTGCGGTGAAGACACTTCAAATAATGACAACGACTCTAGTGAGCAGCTGTCATTCGCTGACGATACTACAATGGCCTCCTGTGACTCTGGCATGACGTCACTCCAGAGAAAACTAGAAATTGTCTTAGAAGAAACTTACGTCTGGATGGAGGCAAATCGGTTTGTAATAAATGTCGACAAACCGTGTGTGCTATTCTTTTCAAGGATCGGAACTATTCATCCAGAAATAACTGGAATTACAACTTCTAGAGGAACGATCAGGCGACCAGAAACGGGTTTTGCGAGTTATCTAGGTGTACTCCTGGACGAAAACCTCTCCTTTCTAAGCCACATCCAGGCTGTGGAGCTGAAACTCTCTCGCAATCTTGGCATCATCAGGAAACTGAAGCACGTACTTCCTCAAAAAACCTTTTGAGGTTTGACTTCTGAAACCTCACCTGCAGTATTGTGCCATAATTTGATAGTCAACCTTCAAATCACACCTGAAGAGACTTGACTCAATCCACAAACGTGCATTGAAAATTATTGGAAATGTAGACGACTGTCTGTCCCTTGGTTCCCTTCACCGTCTGTCGTGCTCGGTTTTTTTTTTTTTTTTTTTTTTTTTTTTTATCCGGTTTACTTCCACCTCCCTTGCACAATCTGTTTCAGTTGATATCTGAACAACATAATCGAAACACGCGCTCTGCCTTTGACCTTCAAGTGAGACGAACTCCAAAAGTACATTCAAATTTTTCCCCAGATGTAGCATGTGCTAAAGTGTGGAACATGCTTCCAAATGAGCTGAGATGTAGAAGCTCCCTCGGGTCTTTCGAAAACAATTTAAATAAATTTTAGTTAAAGGTCAAAAAGTGAAAGATAAAAAAGAAAGATAAATTAAATTTGATGAAGTTTAGATTTTTTAGTATATTCACGTGAGGTGGTTGTACGTCCGGGGAGGGAGGGAGGAACCCTATGGTTAAGATTAAAAAAAATATATAATTAGGAGGAGTGTGGTTGTGTCGAAGAGTGAAGTGGGAGCCGTACTGCGCGTTAGTGAAGAATCTTTTATGTTTATGGGTCTCAACGTGAGTTTTGTCAAAGAGCAGTGTACTTTAAGTTTAGATATTTCCTTTTTTAATTAAACCCGATTGAACCTTGAACCTTGAAGCATGGACTATGTAGAAAAGGACGCAAGCACTGTTCTTAGCTCTCTGACAGTCCCTTCTACCGACGATATAAATAATCGCATTTTATTCTAAATACTCTATTAATTAAAAAAAAACTAAATAAGGTACGTATGAATTCCTCAATATGTTTCAGTCAATATAAAAAGTATGTAAAGAATTGTAATTGCAAAATTTCCTGAAAAAAAACACCAACTTCTCTTTTGCTGATTCGATGGAATTTCAATCGGTATTATATTCTGATAGGTGGCAGGAGGTCCGTTCTGATTCTGTGGCTCTTAATTCTGATTTTATTTTTAATTGAACTTGTCGACTAACCCTAACAATGCACCTGTTCATTATTAAGATGAGTATAGCTTAACGTAGCAATCCCTATTACATAATCCCTATTCTTGGTATGTATCTAAACGATCTAAAGCGAAACTGGCCTTAATAATCCTATATTGAATATTCTACGCGTTATTTTTGTCTTTCATCTTTTCACTCTACTGGCCGCAGTCTCGTTCTGTTGTCTTTTCATTGATTTTTATCTCTCTTTGCTCTTTTTTGAATACCTTAATAACCAAACTGCTGAAATGGTCTTAGCTTATTTATATTTTTAGCGCTAAAAGCCTAGTTTTTGTATCCATCGTGTATGTCATCTTGTTTTTCCTTACACCTGCCATAGGCACGTTGTTTTGTTGTTTATTTCTTCTCAATATTTTCTCTCGTCATCTTGGTATGTATATAATTTTCTCTGTACAGTTAGCTAAAATTAATAATCTGACATACCTCGTCCTTGGAGAGAGGGTCAGCTGATGATCGATTTTCTTCTAGTCCAATCAGAAGAGCTTCTAAAATTGCGAAATGCAGGCAACGTTCTGTCAATTTCTTGGAGTATGCAAGCCACTTGACGAGTGCTGATTGGATAGCGGTGACATCACCTTGAATTGCATGTTGGTGTAAAACTGCTTGTGCTTCAGGAGGTAGGTCTCCTGACCATTGCCAGGCAGGACCCTGAAAGATAATAGAAACACTATGTTGTCAATTTTTGTACGTTTGTCAACCCATACTTTAAATAAATAAAAAGACGATGATAGTTCTGCCCTAGTAGTTTCAAGAAGTTCAAAAATACTTTTTAAGAACATCTGGGCATAATTTTGAAACACTTTTGGGTCCATGCCCCTTTCTCCCTACACCCTGTGATTACTTTTTTCTCCTTATATATCTCATATTATTTACGTAATTTTCCTACTATATGAATTTTTTTATTTGTTCATCTTTGATATCTCCCACTCTCATATGTGAGTTCCCACACACGTACCTATGACGACACGTTCTAATAAAGGATGCTTACTCTAAACATTTATTTATAAAGACTCAAATATAAGAATCTATTTTATTTCCTTGTGCTCCGAGGAATAATACTTGGCTAGTATTAAAAATACTACAATGCTAGAATAATACAAACTAGCTATTGCAATTAAATCTTTAAACTAAGCTGTAACAGCAATAAACTCATTAGGTTAAGATAAACATTGAAAATCTAAATCAGAAGAGGAATTTAACGATTAAAACCTAGCATGGTCAGTGATATTAAATGGTATAAAAAACTTACGTCTAGTGTAGGAAGTAGGAATAATCTTAACAATGAGAGCCAATACGTGCTTTGAGTTCCAGCCTACTTTACAAGAAACATTGTTAGTCACGTGCCTCATAATGACATTACACTCTCAGTCTACGCAAGTAAAATATGAGGATATCGTACCAATAATGTTGCGATACGGCAGAGTTACTAATTTAATGCAAAAAAACGGATCAGAAAATGTGTTAATTAAACCTTCGATCCTTTTGGAATTAAGTGTGGTTTCAAGGAACTCCTGACAGATAAAATTGTTTGAACGAAAGGAAGGGCTTTGCTATTGGGGTAGGATATTTTAAGAAATCAGAGATTTCTGATCTCTCGAGAGAGATTAGAAATCAAGGGTATTGCATTTGAGACAAAGCCCCTTTAGAGGTATTAAGAAGGCGGTAGCAACATTTTTATTTGGCTTAATATTGTTCGATTAACTTTGACTTGATCATTAATTTTCACTTCTCTTCAATTTAAGCTTAATTTATACATTTACAGTACTTTGTGTTAGTCTAAATTTCAAATATCTTTATTTTTGCTCATTTTAGGCAAAACTTTACTTTTGATTTTTTTTTGTATCTATTGTTTAGATACAAGTCTTGCTTGTTGATCCCCAATCGTCTAGCCAATTTTAAGTATACATGCACCTTAGTCCACCATTTTATTGTGTACTGTTTTGTTGTAGCTATTTCGTTTCGACCAGTGTTTGGTAAGGTACTGTAATTAAAGAGTGACTCGTGTTAATAGTAATTGAACTCCAAATGAATGAATTTTGATAAGAAATATGCATAAAATTATTTAAAACTGTGTACATTTTCAATGACGTGCTCTAGCTTTTCAAAATAAATAATTATAATAGCTTATATGACCCGAAAGAAACTAATGAAAATAAATTGAATATTTAATATTTAATAAAGTAGGAACCCAACTCCTGGGAATCTCAGCAGTTCCAGTTGTAATTTATCTTTTATTTTTCAATGTTATGAGTATAAGGACACGCTTCATAAGACATGTTGTTTTCAGTAGAGCGAAAATAACGCAGACGGCTATTGAACTTTTACGGTTAGGGGTTGGGAAAGGAGTGAGTAGTAAATCTTACTATTATGGTAACTTGTTTCATTATAAATATTTTTATTACTATGTTATTGTTACTAGGCAATTTTATCAACCTTTAATATTTCTCTTAACATGCTCTGGAGGTTTCAAACCCTTAGCTGTTCCCTTGGCATTGCTGAAACGATTTTTTGACACCGTGTAGTACGTTTTGATTTTGCTTGACAACCCCTCAATATTGTTCTGAAGTTTCACCTGTATATCTTAAGCCTTTGAGAGAATCAAGAACAAGCCCTCTTTCCTCAGTGACCAACCTTACACATAAACAATGGGCAACTTGCATAACTTACAATTCTTGTCCCAGGACACACTCAGTATTAAACATTCCCCTTTTTCTTAGTGATAAGTCCTGAATGTAAACAATGGGCAAATTGCATAATTAAAATCCTTGGTGTGTGGTGGTGGGCTGCATGACATCCCTAAAGCTATTAATCCTTTTGACTATATTGAACAGAATATTTTTATTCAGTCTGGATGAGAAACAGCTTTAAAATTTGTAAGGAGGGTTGGTTCTTCTCTGACCATTGTTCAAAATCCCCTTCAACGTACCCTGAAATTTTCAATTTAATACCATCAGCCATTCCTTTGGTATTGCTGATACACCCTTTTACAAGCAGAATGCACACACTGTGTTTTAGTTCTATTTAACATCCCTCTCGACATTTTCTTAGGGTTTCACCTTAATATTCTAATACTTTGTGTAGAATCAGGAGCAAAATACTCTTTTTTTCCAGTAAAAAAGCTGTTAATAATTTGGTCAATTGTTGGCACCTTTGTCATATTAACCACAAGATTTTACTCATTGGTACTTTTGTCAAATTGGGCTTCCCCCAAGATTTTGTTCTAGATCCACCCCTGGGTAGGCTACATCAGCCTTAGAGGGATATTTATTTGGTATTTTGACTATTGTGAGCGAAATAATTATCTTAAAATTTTAATCACATGTCATTCGGAAAAAATGGGCGCTGGAGGAGGCTGGATGCCCTCCGATCACTTTTGACCCTTAAGAAGGACAGTAGAATTCTCAATTCTCGATCGATCACGATCGATCGATCGATCCAAATCGATCGATCACCCATCGATCCACCACCTCCAAAGCTTATTTATTTATTTATTAATACCAAATACGGTACGCTTTCAAACTTGTCGTACTAAACATAATAAAAAGAAATAATGACAATATTGACAACATAATACATACATACAAATCAATGAAAATAACAACTATTAAAATGATTTACTTTGAAAATTTGTTTCTGCTAGTTTTTTTTATCATCTGTTTATGTCATCTGTTAGAAATGTTTCAGATGGGAGGTCATTCCATGGCTTCCACACCCTGCTGTAAAATGAATGTTGGCCTATTTTCTTTTTTGAAAGTGAGGGGTACAATTTATGTGGGTGATAACGGGTCCTGTTAGTGTCATTAAATGTGAAGAATTGTCAACTTATATTATCAGTGCCTTTGATTCTACGGAATATGTTAATAATGTCTGCCCTATCCCTTCGGAATTGAAGACCTGGCAATCCTAGCCTGTGCAGTCTATTTTCATACGGCAAATGTTTCAAATAAGGTACAAGCTTATTTGCTCTTAGCTGTATTTTTTCAACCCTTGCTCTGTCTTTTATTTCAATGGATGCCATATTGACGAATTGTAGTCGAGTATAGGTCGAACTGTTGATTTATAAATGACAATGAATGAACGGAGATTAAACCGGAAATTGCGTCTAAGACATAATAGCTGATAGTTCGCCTTACGAGTTACTTCAGAGACATGCGACCATACCTTCCATATGAAGTGGTTGTGAGGATAAAAATATACATAGAAGCCTTATGGCATTGTCCTATAAGCAATACTAGAACGTTGGCTCTGATCTTCAGTTTAACCAAGTCTATAAAGAGGTGAGAAAGTTGGGACAAGACATCAAAAGCTTCACAAAAGTAACGAAAAGTAAACTTGAATCTGAAAATGGGAGTTGAAGACGGGAATATAAGCCCTCCTTCACATTCAACAGAGCCTTGAGTCAACAGTACGTAATATAAAACTGTAAATAAGGAGCAACCCTTGTCAATATTCTATTCAATATTGGAATAGTTCAACAATGTCAATAGTGTTAATATTGTATACTAATTTTATAGCCAATCGAGACAGATATAATCGTATTGCCCTTGGAAAACTTTATTCTAATTTTTCATATCGTTCTGTTCATTACCTTTCTGGGCTTATTCCCGTTTCTGTAAATATCTTCTCTATCTTCCTCTTTGGTATAGGAATCGAAAAATGATAAACAAGTTTTATCTTCCAAATATTAGTGAGAAGCTGACTGGTTTACACGAAAAACTTTCGGAAAGAGCATATCGGCGTTTGTCACCTCCCTAGTCCGCAAGATTTGATCCGTTTGTCTTATTAATTTTATTAAATAAAAAAAAACAGGCTTTTTAACTGAAAGTAAGGAGCGATATTAAAGCTTAAAATGAACAGAAATTACTCCGCGTATGAAAGGGGCTGTTCATGCAACAGCGCCCCGCTCTTTACGCTAAAGTTTGACTCTTTCTCTCAACTCTACTTTTTAAAACAGTAAAAAACTTTAGCCTAAAGAGCGGAGCGTTGAGGCGGGAAAAGCCCCTTTCGTATACGGAGTAATTTCTGTTCATTTTAACTTTTAACATCGCTCCTTACTTTCAGTTAAAAGAACTTTTTTTTTATTTAATTTCTGAACGTTTTTGAATTAATACATGTTTTGATTTATGGCTAAATGGCTTTCAGATAGTTTGATCAAACGATTTTGAGAAAAAAGGGGCGGGGGAGTAGGCCTAGTTACCCTTCAATGTTTAGGTTATTTAAAAAGACAACTAGAACTTTTAATTTTTATGAACGTTATTATTAGTAAAAATATACGTTACTTACGAATTGACATGCGTAACGAACTTCTGTATTCGTATATTTTTATTGCGCATATGAGGGTTTGACCCCCTCATTAATAACTCGCTCTTTACACTAAAGCTTAAATTGTGTCCCAATTCCTTAAGAAGGACCTCTGAATCACGAAGGCCGTAGAGTAAATAGATGAAATTAATAAAATTACTTTAGCGCAAAGAGCAAGGTATTAGGAGGAGATGAACCCCTCATATGCGTAATAATTTATGTTCGTTTTAAGATTTAATTCTGCTCCTTACTTTCAGTTGAAAAAATTTTCCATATTTATTTTTTCATTGTTCTTAAAAAAAAAAGCTAAAAAATCATGCGCCCCCTTCATGGAAATTTTCTTCCCCCAGGACAAATTCCTCCCGCATAATCCCCCCCAGCCATAAATCCCTCTGAAAGCGTCTGTACACTTTCCAATAACCATTACTATGTGTAAACACTGGTCAAAGTTTGTAACTTGCAGCCCCTCCCACGGGGACTGTGGGGGAGTATGTCTTCCACAAAGACATAGTTATTAGGTTTTTCGACTATGCTGAATAAAATGAATCTCAGAATTTTGATCCGGTGACTTTGGGAAAAAATGAGCGTGGGAGGGGGCCTAGGTACCCTCCAATTTTATTGGTCTCTTAAAAAGGGGACTAGAGCTTTTAATTTCCTTTATAATTAGCCCTCACACGATATTCTAGGACCGCTGGGTCGATACGATCACCCCTGGGAAAAAAAAAACAAACAAATAAACACGCATCCGTGATCTGTCTTGTGGCAAAAATGCAAAATTCCACGCTTTTGTAGATAGGAGCTTCAAACTTCTACTTCAGGGTTCTCTGATACGCTGAATCTGATGTGTGATTTTCTTTAAGATTCTCTGACTTTTAAGGGGTGTTTTCCCCTATTTTCTAAAATAAGACAAATTTTCTCAGGCTCGTCAACTTTGATATGTAAGTCAAAACTTAATGAAACTCATATATTTAAAATCAGCATTACAATGCGATTCTTTTGATGTAGCTATTGCTATAAAAATTCCGTTTTTTAGAGTTTCGGTTACTATTGAGCCAGGTCGCTCCTTACCACAGTTCGTTACCACGAACTGTTTGATCTATTTAATGTTATTATTGTATAATTGTTATTAGACATTAATTTTTTATTTAATGCTATTGTTTATCTTGTGCTGTGAGTGGATTACAAATGAATATTATTATATTATAGAAATTGAAACTAAAAAAAAATCCAATTGTAACATATATAATGAGGATATATTTCATGCTAATACTGAATATGCAAATTTGTTATTTTAAAGTTACTCAGTAAAAGCTATTAATACATGAAAATTTGAATAATTTCAGAAACAAAACTTAAGTCTTCCAAAAAAGGGTGCCATCTTGAATGAAACTACGCTAAGAGATTCAACTATTCATATTCTGATATTTAGGAGATGATTTGGTTAATTGTATAGATTATTTGGTTTATTCGGTTAATTATATTTCCGTAAACGCAGAAAACTTTATGCTCAGGAGTTAAAAAGTCCCACTTCCTCTAAGACAAAATCAGGCGATATCCTCCATGAGAAAGTTGAGCATATTAGATACGTTTGCACTTTGCTTAGTATTGATATATCTTTAGACTTAGATATCCTGGACACAAAACGCAAATCATAGACGATTTCTTAGGATATTTTTATAAACTCCCTTGGGGTCATTGGAAGCTCCCTCTCAATAGAGGTATAGCTGAATCACGATATTAGTAGATCTGACACAACACAATATGGAATGCAAGTGGCATTAGTTCGTAATATCATCATTTATGAAGGCAACAAAACTATCTTCTTTCTGCTATAAAAAGGGGCAAATAAAATATTGTAACTCAGCCATCTCGAACATATAACTGACTTACATTTGTTCATCCTGAGTCAAACACAGATTAAATAAAAAAACTGATTTTTTTAGCTGAAAGTAAGGAGCGACATTAAAACTTAAAACGAACAGAAATTACTCCGTAGGCCTATATGAAATGGGTTGTCCCCTCCGCAATCCCTCGCTCTTTACACTAAAGCTTTTAATTGTTTTAAAAAGTAGAATTGTGGCAAAGAGTCAAACTTTAGCGTAAAGAGCGAGGGATTGCGGAGGGGACAACCCATTTCATATACGGAGTAAGTTCTGTTCGTTTTAAGTTTTAATGTCGCTCCTTACTTTCAGCTAAAAAAATTAGTTTTTTTTATTTAATTTCTGAACGTTTTTGAATTAATGCAAGTTTGGTTTTGGCTCTCCGCACATAAATTATTAAAATGAAATTTGTATATTAATTTTTTTTTTTGGCTAAATGGCTTTCTCTTATTTTTGAGCAGACGATTTTGAGAAATAAGGGTTGGAAAAGGAGGCCTAGGTGCTTTACTTTTACTTTTGATTTTTTTTGTATCTATTGTTTAGATATAAGTCTTGCTTGTTGATCCCCAATCGTCTAGCCAATCAAGGAGGCACACTCGTGCCTCTATAAAGAGGCGACACACGACAATGTTAAGCGATCTTCGGTTCCAGTGGTCGCAGAGGGATGGGGAGGGATGCATTTCGTAGCCCGATCTCCAACTAAGAAACCTGCAAAATTTCATCCCCCTCCAACTTTTCCTTCATGGGGAAAATCTGGCCGAAAGTTTCGACCCGTCAACCCCAGCCCCCCTTTAACGTTGTCCGATCGGACTGAAACTCACAAGTTAAGGTCCCCTAGGGCCCAGGAGCTTATCCGCGAAATTTCAGCTCGATCCGATAACTCCTTCCCTGTTTACCAGAAACCACGCATTAGCTACTTAATTAACGCATTTCTCTCCATAAGAGCCCCTGTTAATTTGAAATTTTTAAAAGTTATTGAGAAGTTATATTTACACACATGTAAGTGATTAGCTCAGTCGGTAGAGTGTGGGACTTTTAATCCTCTGGTCAAGGGTTCAAGTCCCTTACGGGCGGTTTTTTTTAACAACATCAAAATAAAAGTGTATAATTTTGATAACACCTGGACAGCTTATCAATTGAGAGATAACAGAATATTAGCTTCTTATGAGCAAAAGAAACATTTCGGTCATTCTATCTATTTTTTTCTATTTTATACAATGATTTAAAAGCGGGGGGGGGGGGCGGCAGCCACCCAAGTTCCTCTCCTAATTCCTGTACGAGGAGTACAGGAATTATTAAATTACATCCACCATGGATTGTAGAAAAACGTACAGAAATAATATGAAAAAAACTTCGTTTTCTTAAAGAGTTAGAGAGGCTGCGTCCCAAAGTCGAACCTTAAAACGTACAGGAATTAGAAGAGGCAGTTGGGGGGCTGCCGACCCCAAACCCCCAGCTTTTAAAGACTCTTTTGTACAGGTTTTTTGTTTTTTTGCTAACCCCCCGCTCTTGGCTTCGGAAAGGCCCTCTTTTAATTAACAAAAAATTGAAATGAATGAATAATGGAATAACTTCGAAAAATGTTAAACACAAGAGGACAGGAGAACCATTGCGCCGAAACTAGTAATTAGTAACAATGAAGTCCCCCCACAAAAAAAACCTGTACAAAAGAGTCTTTAAAAGCTGGGGGTTTGGGGGGCGGCAGCCCCCCAACTGCCTCTTCTAATTCCTGTACGTTTTAAGGTTCGACTTTGGGACGCAGCCTCTTTAACTCTTTAAGAAAACGAAGTTTTTTTCATATTATTTTAAGTATACATGCACCTTAGTCCACCATTTTATTGTGTACTGTTTTGTCGTAGCTATTTCGGTTCGACCAGTGTTTGGTAAGGTACTGTAATTAAAGAGTGACTCGTGTTAATAGTAATTGAACTCCAAATAAATGAATTTTGATAAGAAATATGCATAAAATTATTTAAAACTATGTGCATTTCCAATGACGTGCTTTAGCTTTTCAAAATAAATAATTATAATAGCTTATATGACCCGAAAGAAACTAATGAAAATAAATTTAATATTTAATATTTAATAAAGTAGGAACCCAACTCCTGGGAATCTCAGCAATTCCAGTTGTAATTTATCTTTTATTTTTCAATGTTATGAGCATAAGGACACGCTTCATAAGACATGTTGTTTTCAGTAAAGCGAAAATAACGCAGACGGCTATTGAACTTTTACGGTTAGGGGTTGGGAAAGTAGTGAGTAGTAAATCTTCCTATTATGGTAACTTGTTTCATTATAAATATTTTTATTACTATGTTATTGTTACTAGGCAATTTTATCAACCTTTAATATTTCTCTTAACATGCTCTGGAGGTTTCAAACCCTTAGCTGTTCCCTTGGCATTGCTGAAACGAATTTTTGACACCGTGTAGTGCGTTTTGATTTTGCTTGACAACCCCTCAATATTGTTCTGAAGTTTCACCTGTATATCTTAAGCCTTTTAGAGAATCAAGAACAAGCCCTCTTTCCTCAGTGACCAACCTTATACATAAACAATGGGTAACTTGCATAACTTACAATTCTTGTCCCAGGACACACTCAGTATTAAACATTCCCCTTTTTCTTAGTGATAAGTCCTGAATGGTAACAATGGGCAAATTGTATAATTAAAATTCTTGGTGTGTGGTGGTGGGCTGCATTACATCCCCAAAGTTATTAAACCTTTTGACTATATTGAACAAAATATCCTATACAAAATTTTATTCAGTCTGGATGAGAAACAGATTTAAAATTTGTAAGGAGGGTTGGTTCTTCTCTGACCATTGTTCAAAATCCCCTTCAACGTACCCTGAAATTTGCAATTTAATACCATCAGCCGTTCCTTTGGTATTGCTGATACACCCTTTTACAAGCAGAATGCACACGCTGTGTTTTAGTTCTATTTAACATCCCTCTGGACATGTTCTTAGGGTTTCACCTTAATATTCTAATACTTTGTGTAGAATCAGGAGCAAAATACTCTTTTTTTTTCCAGTAAAAAAGCTGTTAATAATTTGGTCAATTGTTGGCACCTTTGTCATATTAACCACAAGATTTTACTCATTGGTACCCTTGTCAAATTGGGCTTCCCCCAAGATTTTGTTCTAGATCCACCCCTGGGTAGGCTACATCAGCCTTAGAGGGATAGTTATTTGGTATTTTGACTATTGTGAGCGAAATAATTATCTTAAAATTTTAATCACATGTCATTGGGAAAAAATGGGTGTTGGAGGAGGCTGGATGCCCTCCGATCACTTTTGACCCTTAAGAAGGATAGTAGAATTCATCGTAGAAGATTCAGATATAATCTGAATCTTCAATAAGGAGCAACCCTTGTCAATATTCTATTCAATATTGGAATAGTTCAACATTGTCAATAGTGTTAATATTGTATACTAATTTTATAGCCAATCGAGACAGATATAATCGTATTGCCCTTGGAAACCTTTATTCTAATTTTTCATATCGTTCTGTTCATTACCTTTCTGGGCTATTCCCGCTTCTGTAAATATCTTCTCTATCTTCCTCTTTGGTATAGGAATCGAAAAATGATAAACAAGTTTTATATTCCAAATATTAGTGAGAAGCTGACTGGTTTACACGAAACGCTTTCGGAAAGAGCATATCGGCGTTTGTCGCCTCCCGAGTCCGCATGATTTGATCCGTTTGTCTTATTAATTTTATTAAATGAAAAAAAAAAACAAGTTTTTTAACTGAAAGTAAGGAGCGATATTAAAGCTTAAAATAAACAGAAATTACTCCGCGTACAAAAGGGGCTGTTCATGCCTCAACGCCCCGCTCTTTACGCTGAAGTTTGACTCTTTCTCTCAACCCTACTTTTTAAAACAGTAAAAAACTTTAGCCTAAAGAGCGGGGCGTTGAGGCGGGAACAGCCCCTTTCATATACGGAGTAATTTCTGTTCGTTTTAACTTTGAACATCGCTCCTTAGTTTCAGTTAAAAGAACTTGTTTTTTTTTTATTTAATTTCTGAACGTTTTTGAATTAATACATGTTTTGATTTTGGCTCTTCGCATATGAATAATTAAAATGAAATTTTCATATTAATTTATTTTTATGACTAAATGGCTTTCAGATAGTTTTGATCAAACGATTTTGAGAAAAAAGGGGCGGGGGAGTAGGCCTAGTTACCCTTCAATGTTTTGGTTATTTAAAAAGGCAACTAAAACTTTTAATTTTTATGAATGTTATTATTAGTAAAAATATACGTTACTTACGAATTAACATGCGTAACGAACTTCTGTATTCGTATGTTTTTATTGCGCATATGAGGGTTTGACCCGCTCATTAATAACTCGCTCTTTACACTAAAGCTTAAATTGTGTCCCAATTCCTTAAGAATGACCCCTGAATCATGAAGGCCGTAGAACAAATAGATGAAATTAATAAAATTACCTTAGCGCAAAGAGCAAGGTATTAGGAGGATATGAACCCCTCATATGCGTAATAATTTCTGTTCGTTTTAAGATTTAATTCTGCTCCTTACTTTCAGTAAAAAAAATTTTCCATATTTATTTTTTCATTGTTCTTAAAAAAATGCTAAAAAATCCTGCGCCCCCTTCATGGAAATCTTCTTCCCCCAGGACAGATTCCTCCATGGAAAATTCCTCCCGCATAATCCCCCCCAACCGAAAATCCCTCTGAAAACGTCTGTATACTTTCCAATAACCATTACTATGTGTAAACACTGGTCAAAGTTTGTAACTTGCATCCCCTCCCACGGGGACTGTGGGGGAGTATGTCTTCCACAAAGACATAGTTATTAGGTTTTTCGACTATGCTGAATAAAATGAATCTCAGAATTTTGATCCGGTGACTTTGGGAAAAAATGAGCGTGGGAGGGGGCCTAGGTGCCCTCCAATTTTTTTGGTCTCTTAAAAAGGGCACTAGAGCTTTTAATTTCCTTTATAATTAGCCCTCACACGACATTCTAGGACCACTGGGTCGATACGATCACCCCTGGGAATAAAAAACAAACAAATAAACACGCATCCGTGATCTGTCTTGTGGCAAAAATGCAAAATTCCACACTTTTGTAGATAGGACTTTTAAACTTCTACTTCAGGGTTCTCTGATACGCTGAATCTGATGTTTTGATTTTCTTTAAGATTCTCTGACTTTTAAGGGGTGTTTTCCCCTATTTTCTAAAATAAGACAAATTTTCTCAGGCTCGTCAACTTTGATATGTAAGTCAAAACTTAATGAAACTCATATATTTAAAATCAGCATTACAATGCGATTCTTTTGATGTAGCTATTGCTATAAAAATTCCGTTTTTTAGAGTTTCGGGTTACTATTGAGCCAGGTCGCTCCTTACCACAGTTCGTTACCACGAACTGTTTGATCTATTTAATGTTATTATTGTATAATTGTTATTAGACATTAATTTTTTTATTTAATGCTATTGTTTATCTTGTGCTGTGAGTGGATTAAAAATGGATATTATTATATTATAGAAATCGAAACTAAAAAAAAAAATCCAATTGTAACATACATAATGAGGATATATTTCATGCTAATGCTGAATATGCAAATTTGTTATTTTAAAGTTACTCAGTAAAAGCTATTAATACATGAAAATTTGAATAATTTCAGAAACAAAACTTAAGTTTTCCAGAAAGGGGTGCCATCTTGAATAAAACTACGCTAAGAGATTCAACTATTCATATTCTGATATTTAGGAGATGATTTGGCTAATTGTATAGATCATTTGGTTTATTCGGTTAATTATATTTCTGTAAACGCAGAAAACTTTATACTCAGGAGTTAAAAAGTCCCACTTCCTCTAAGACCAAATCAGGCGATATCCTTCTTGAGAAAGTTGAGCATATTAGATACGTTTGCACTTTGCTTAGTATTGATATATCTTAGATATAGACTTAGATATCCTGGACACAAAACGCAAATCATAGACAATTTCTTAGGATATTTTTATAAACTCCCTTGGGGTCATTGGAAGCTCCCTCTCAATAGAGGTTTAGCTGAATCACGAGATTAGTAGATCTGATACAACACAATATGGAATGTAAGTGGCATTAGTTCGTAATATCCTCTTTTATGAAGGCAACAAAACTATCTTATTTCTGCTATACGAAGGGACAAATAATATATTGTAACTCAGCCATCTCGAACATATAACTGGCTTACATTTGTTCATCCTGAGTCAAACACAGATAAATAAAATATATGGATTAAAGGGGGCTTATTGTTTGTGTCAAAGAGTGACGTTGAAGTGAATTAAAACTAATTAGTCCCGAAAAGCTATACTGAGAAGTGAGGAGAATGGTATAAAAGATGATAAAGTTTGTCCAAGTAAGCCCTTGACGCAGCCCTTAGCTTCAGGAGGTTTGGCAAAGAGCTACAAATTTAACGGCCACTATTTGCAGATAATCTTGACATTAATTGCTCAAAAAATTCGAGTAAATAATCTTGGTGTTAAACAACAGTAGGAGTAGCAGCACCTGATGCTCGTAAAAAGTCAAAGTACAGGGAAAAAATTAGGGATGAGAATTTGGACAAACTTGAGAGGCAAGGTGGCATCAATCGAAATACTTCGGACATAAAACTTCACACCCTTGTTAGACGTGAATCATTGTACGAAAATCCATTAGAGTTCAGCCATTAATGTGCCGAAACATTTTTAATTATGCAACCCCTGCCCCTTCCAAGGGAGCTTTACTCTCGTTCCCTAGAAAGTCAAATATCAAGGTCTTAGACTTGCTTGGAGATGGAGCAGGAAAAGTCCTATACGAATATTCAAGATATATATATATATATATATATATATATATATATATATATATATATATATATATATATATATATATATATATATATATATATATATATATATATATATATATATATATATATATATATATAAATATATATATATATATATATATATATATATATATATATATATATATATATATATATATATATATATATATATATATATATAGCCGTCCTGGCCGAGTGGGTTGGTGCGCTGGATTCGGGATTCTTCGTCTGAGAGGACGCGGGTTCGAGTCCCAGTGTATCCAATTCTTCAGTTTGGGACGGGGGTCAGTGGTGTGACTCTGTAAGCTTAGCCAGAGTCGACCCAGCTCTAAATGGGTACCTGGAGAAATCTGGGGAAGGTAAACAGGAAGGGTGTGCGAAAGCACAGGATGGCTGGCCCCCAACCCCCCATTGCACTTCCTGGCTGAAGGGCCAAGAAACGGAGATCAGCACCGCCGGTACGGACTGTAAAGTCTAATGCCGTGATAAATATAAATATAAATATATAATATATATATATATATATATATATATATATATATATATATATATATATATATATATATTTATTTATTTATTTATATATATATATATATATATATATATATATATATATATATATATATATATATATATATATATATATATATATATATATATATATACTCTTACCTCAAATTTACTCTTACCTATAAAAAGTTACGAGGCTGAGTAAATCTGCCTTATTTTGGAAAATAAGGGGAAACACCCCTAGAAGTCTCTGAATCTTAAAAAATCACACCGTTGCATTCAGCGTACCAGAAAACCCTACTGTAGAAGTTTCAAGTTCCTACCTACAAAAATGTGGAATTTCGTATTTTTTGGCCAGAACACAGATCATGGATGCATGTTTATTTATTTCTTCCCCAGGGGTGATCGTATCGACCCAGTGGTCCTAGAATGTCGAGAGAGATTCATTCTAAAGGAAATTAAAAGTTCTGGTGCTCTTTTTAAGTGACCAAAAAAACTAAAGGGCACCTAGGCCCCCTCCCACATTCAGTTATTTCCCAAAGTCAACAAATCAAAATTTTGAGATAGTCATTTTGTTCAGCATAGTCGACAAACCAAATAACTATGTCTTTGGGGACGATTTACTCTCTTGTAGACCCCGGGGGAGGGGCTGCAAGTTACAAACTTTTACCAGTGTTTACGTATAGTAATGGTCATTGGGAAGTGTACAGACGTTTTCAAAGGGAGTTTTTTTATTGTTTGGGGAGGGGGTTGAGGGGAGGCAGATACGTGGAAGGATCTTTCCATGGAGGAATTCGTCATGGGAGAAGAGAATTTCCATGAAGGGGGCACAGTATTTTCTAGCATTATTTAAAACAAAACAAAGAAAAAATAAATATAAAAAAGTTTTTTCAACTGAAAGTAATGAGCAGCATTATAACTTAAAACGAAAAGAAATTATTACGCATATGAGGGGCTCATCTCCTCCTAAATGCCTGCTCTTTACGCTAAAGTATTTTTAGTAATTTCAACTATTTATTCTACAGCCTTTGTAATTCAGGGGTATTATAGCAAGGTATTAACGAGGGGGTAAGCCCCCTTAGATACGTAATAAAAATATACGAATATAGAAGTTCGTTACGTAAGTTAATCCGTAAGTTACGTATATTTTTTACTAATTAAAATGTTCGTAAAAACTAAAAGTTTTAGTTGTCTTTTTAAGCAGCCAAAAGATTTAAGGGCAACTAGGCCTCCACCTCCACCCGCTTTTTTCTCAAAATAGTCCAATCAAAACTAAGAGAAAGACATTTAGCCAAAAAAAACAATTAATATGCAAATTTTGTTTTAAGTATTCATGTGTGGAGAGCCAAAATCAAAACCTGAATTAATTCAACAACTTTCAGAAATTAAATAAAAAAAAGTTGTTTTGACTGGAAGTAAGGAGCGACGTTAAAGCTGAAAACGAGCAGAAATTACTCCGTATATGAAAGGGGCTGTTCCCTCCTCAATGCCCCGCTCTTAACACTAAAGTTTTTTACTGTTTTAAGAAGTAGATTTAAACAAAAGAGTCAAACTTTAGCGTAAAGAGCGGGGCATTGAGGAGGGAACAGCCCCTTTCATATACGGAGTAATTTCTGTTCGTTTTAAGTTTTAACGTCGCTCCTTACTTTCAGTTAAAAAAAAAACTTTTTTTTTTATTTAATAACAGCAAAATTCGAAAAATTTGTTTTCGTTTATCAGTCAATCATTTCTAGCTTGTTTCTTAGCGTCCACGAGAAGAGCTATTCACCATAAATAACATTTAGACTGTGTAACTTCCTTCGCCATGGGAATCTAGGAAAGACCATGAGAAACACTTATTGGGCAAATCATATATTATTCAGGCAGAGTAATGAAGCAATTATTACTCACTAGAATTACATCGTCAAAAAATGTTCCTTGCAGCCCGTGGACAACCTAATAACTGATCAGAAGTTTGTATTGATTGTTATTATTTTCTTTTAATGAGTGCTTTTCCAGGACAGAATTATTTGCTTTTTGGTATGCTTTTGTTATTACTGATGGAAGATAACAAACGAGCAGGAATTAACATGTGTAGGGCTGATAACCCTCATGCCTTCTGAAGACCACATTATATTTTACACTGTATTGAAAACAAAATAGTCTACATAGTAAATTTAAAGGTAAAATGAGTAATAGGCTTGAAGGAATAAATATCAGAGTATGTACATTAAACCGTCAATCCACATAACTTTTTGTTATTTCAGTAAAGTGCAAACTGTGTTCTGGTCTTGAGTATTCATGGAGGTTTTTAAGTTCTGCTTGTTTTGAGTTTGAATAGAATGTTTATTGTAATTTCTGTTGGTTTGGGTTTGTTGTGGATTTGTGGATTTGTTGTAGTTTTATGCTTTGAAGATTGTTTGGCTTTATTTCCATTTATTTTTTGTTTAACGGAGCTCGTTACTTTTCTTTAAGAAACTTATTTTAATCAGAAAAGATTTTTTTTCATTATTTTCAGTTCTGTTTTATTAACATAGTCTGTGCCGTGGAAAAAGAAAACAATATTTTTTTAACTTTTGGTTTTTTATAAGAATCCATAGTTTGGCTTGCTATTTGTATTTCAGAGAAAATTTTTCAACAATTTTAACAATTTACACACTATTGAAAATCTTTACACAAATGGATTGTTTAATTTAGTTGCGTACCTTCTCAAATTAGCCTGAAAAATAAATCTTAGTACCTTTCCCCAAAAAACGGAATCTATACTGTTTGACAACCTGGATACACTTACACTCTTTTTATTTAGATAAATTGTAAAACTAGAAGTAGTAATAGTAGTTACCCTGAAACTTGCAACTTAATACCCTCGGTCGTTCTTGGGATATTGTTAATATTTTTATTGACAAACAGCATACACACGATGTCTTTTAATTTAATTTTAAAGAATAATGGAAAAATAGCATAACAGAGTAGGGTTGATATACCAAATATCCCTAGAGACCTAGTTTCTGGACCGTAACTGAGACACACCCTTTTGACAAACTGCACAAAGACGGCATGTTGTGATTAAGCTCACCTTCTTCTCCCAATATTCCTTGAAAATTTCACTTTCATATTCTTTAGTTGGAGAAGTAGTCACAGTAGTAGTATTAGTACTAGTAGCACAATTTATTGTCACATTTTCATCTTTATACGCTTAGTCTCAACGGTATTAGTATCATATTAGTAGTGGAAGTAGTAAGAGCAGTAATAGCAGTAATAGTCGTGTATGAGAAGTAGTAGTAACAGTAGTAGTAGCAATGATAATAGAAGCAGTAGCATGTAAACATTGTCTTTTCGTCAGTTGAACAACCTCCTTACGATGCTCCAGAAGTTTCACCACGCTACAGTAAGTAGTTCCGAAAATATTGCTGATAAGCCATTTGATAATCTGCATGCACATGGTACGTTTTGTTTTATTTCAAATCTCCCTTCAATTTACTGTCAAATTTTCATCTTTATACGCTTAGTCTTAACAGTAGCCTACTAGTATCATAGTAACGGTAATAGTAATAAGAGCAGTAATAGCAGTAATAGTCTTGCACTAGTAGTAGTAATAACAGTACTAGTAGCAATGTTAATAGAAGTAGTAGCATCTATATGTTGTCTTTTGGTCAGTTGAACAACCTCCTCACGATGCCCCAGAAGTTTCATCTCGTTGCGGTAAGCAGTTCCAAAAATATTGCTGATACACCATTTGATAATCTGCATGCACATGGTATGTTTTGTTTTATTTTAAATCTCCCTTCAATTTACTGTCAAATTTTCATCTTTATACGCATAGTATTAACAGTACTAATATCATAGTAATGGTGGTAGTAGTAAGAGCAGTAATAGTCTTGTATCAGTACTAGTAGTAACAGTAGTAGTAGCAATGTTAATAGAAGTAGTAACATGTACACTTTGTCTTTTGGTCAGTTGAACAACCTCCTCACGATGCCCGAGAAGTTTCATCTCGTTATGGCAAGCAGTACCAAAAATATTGCTGGTACACCATTTGATAATCTGCATGCACATGGAATGTTTTGTTTTATTTCAAATTTCCCTTCAATTTACTGTCAAATTTTCATCTTTATACGCTTTCTTAAAGGTACTAATATCATAGTATTGGTGGTAGTAGTAAGAGCAGTAACAGCCGTAATAATTTTGTATAGCAGTAGCAGTAGTAACAGCAGTAGTACCAATGTTTATAGAAGTAGTAGCATGTACGCGTTGTCTTTTGGTCAGTTGGACAACTTCCTAACGATATCCCAGAACTTTCATCCCGTTATGGTAAGAAGTTCGAAAAATACCGCTGACACGAATGTATGAGAAATCTGTATGCGCATAATATGTTTTGATTTAGTTAAACTTTCCCCTCAATATTTCCTCATATGTTATTTCAATATCATCAGCCCTTGCAGTGCTCAATGTAGAAGCAGTAGTTTTAGTGGTAATAGTGGTAGTAATAGTAATAGTAGCAGAAGTAGTAGTAGCTGTAGTAGCAGTAGTATCAGTAGCAATACCAGTGGCTGTAGTGATAGCTGTAGTAGTACTGGTAGTAGTAGTAATAGTAGTAGTAATAGGCGGTAAGTATTGACTTTTTGGTCAATTGATCATCTCCGTTATCATTTTCTTAAGTCCCAAATTAGTAGACACAGTCATTGTTCAGTTACACCATTTTGAATCCCTTATGGTCATAACAAGTTTGATTTAGTTCCAAAATCCCCTCAACAGTCTCAAAAGGCTCACATGAATGCCTTCTTTTTTGGAAAGTAAAGGTCAAACACATCCAGCTTGTTTTATGTCAAACATATGCGTAAACAATGGACGAATTGCGTAACTTAAGGCTATTGCTCTGAGGGCCTAGTGTGTGTGGGGGGAGAGGAAGAGGGGTGTTGACATCCCCAGAGACATTATTAATGGACCTTACAATTATGATGAACAAAATTGCCGCTCCAAAATTTTGATTGGATTTGTTTTGCGACGTGATGGGTGGCTGTGGTTTAATTACCCTCCGATCACTTTTCACTATTAAAAAAGGAATTAGAACTTTCAATTTCCAATCAAATGAACATCCTCCAAAATTTGTATGAGTACCCCTTCCATAAAAACCTTATATGCCCCATGGGATAACTTACAACCCTTGCGTCCTGTCTCTGGGAGTTTGTTTCAGCCCTGGACACACTGTAATATGATCTTTAGACTATTCTGAACAAAATGACTGACCCAAAATTTTGAACAGATGTATTTGAGGAAAAGAAGGCGCAGGGGGTGGGATAGTTGTCTTTTGATCACTTTCAACTCTAAATAAGTAACCAAAATTTTCAATGTCCAATCAAATGAGCCTCCTCCAAAGCTTAAATGACCCCTTTCCATAAAATTTTACATGCCCCGATGCATGACTCATAACCCTTACCCAAGGTTTGGGGATTTTTGTCAACCCAGGAGGCATTGTCATATAAACCTAGCACTATTCTGAACAACATTACTATCTTTAAATTTTGGTAGGATACATTTGGGGGGGAAAGGCCTGGGTGGAGTTGCCATTGATGTTAAGGGGGGCTGGTTACCCTCCTATCACTCTTGACTCTTAAAAAGGGCACTATAGCTTTTTCCTTCCAATCCAATGAGCTGGTTTTAAAGTTCCAAAGACAACTCTTTCTATACGAAGCCCCTTGGTCAGATGAAAAAAAACTTTCCCTTATGATTTGTTTTTCACATGATTTGTTTTTGCAAACTCAAAAAGCTATGGGCTAGAAAAAACTGCCCGATTTTCGCAAAAGGAGAAAAAAACCTAAGAATTAGGAACTTACCGCGATTCTCCTAGGTTGAAAGCGAACTCTATTTCCTATAGCATTGAAATACGTAACAAGATTTCCTCCTTTCTCATTGGCTTAATTGTTCCTTGAGGGTTGTACCAGAATATCTAAAGACTGTTGACTTCCTTTTACATTACGACCAGATTTAAAAGAAATTTAGCTTTTTCACATGTCTAATCGGTAACAGCTGAACGTTGGAATTTGGTTGGTTAAAAGTCAGATAACAGTTTAGCATTTGAATTTTCACAATAGACAGAAAAAAACAAAACAAGAACAAATAAGGGATGGGAAAACCTGAACCATCAGTAAGTTCTATCTCAACGTTATAGTAGAATATATTACTTTTATTCACTTACAAGTTACATTTTCAAACAGTTCGTGGTAACGAACTGTAGTAAGGAGCGACCCGGCTCAATAGTAACGAAAACTCCAAAAAACGGAGTTCTGATACAAATAGTTACATCAAAAGAATCACGTTTTAATGCTGATTTTAAATATGTAAGTTTCATCAAGTTTAGTGTTACCCATGAAAAGTTACGAGCTTGAGAAAATCTGCCTTAATTTAAAAAATAGGGGGAAACGCCCCCTTAAAGTCATACAATCTTAACGAAAATCACACCATCAGATTTGTCTTATTTTAGAAAATAAGGGGAAGCATCCCCTAAAAGTCATAGAATATTAACGAAAATCACACCATCAGATTCAGCGTATCAGAGAACCCTACAGTAAAAGTTTCAAGCTTCTATCAACAAAAATGTGAAATTTTGTACTTTATGCCAGAAGACAAATCACGGATGCGTGTTTATTTGTTTTGTTTTGTTTTCTTTTTTCCCAGGGGTGATCGTATCGACCCAGTTGTCCTAGAATGTCGAAAGAGGGCTCATTCTTACGGAAATTTAAGCTTTTTATTGTTTTAAAACGTAGAATTTAGAGAAAGAGTCAAAGTTTAGCGAAAAGAGCCAGGCGTTGAGGGAGAGGGTCAATCCCTTTTATATACGGAATAAATTCTGTTCACTTTAAGTTCTAATGTCGCTCCTTACTTGCAGTTTAAAAAACTTTTTTTTTTATTTAATTATTGTATGAAACCATCAGGAAGTAACATTATTCCTGCATCTAGCTTAACTAGTTTATCTGAAACACACCACACACTAAAAAACTCGATTTTGAAAAAACCAAAATCAGTTTTGCCAGCTCTTTGTCTTGCGAAAGTTATCTCCCTCCGCTCACACCGATTACTACAATTGGTAGTTCGGGCTTTCCGCCCTTATAAATGCCTCCTTCAAAAAAGTGTTATTTGGAAAGAAGGTTCTCACCTGCCATCCTTCGAATTCAACTTTTGTGGTTTTTTTTGTGGGTGGGGGGTAAGGGTTTATTACCTACATTACTGTACAAGGTTGCAAAAAATCATCTACAATATATTATGTTTCTAGCTTGAATGGCTAAACAGCTTTTGTGTAGCAACAATGATGCAAGAAAAATCCAAGTAAGTGGTTAGGTCTTTAAAAAAACAGTTCGTGGTAACAAACTGTAAGTAAGGAACGACTTGGCTCAATAGAAAACGAAACTATAAAAACGAAATTTCGATGCCAATAGAGATATCAAAAGAATTGGATTTTATGCTGATTTTAATATAAGTTTCATCAAGTTTCGTCTTACCCATCAAAAGTCACGAGCCTGAAAAAATTTGCCTTATTTCCGAAAAAAGAGGGAAACACCTTCTAAAAGGCAAAGAATCTTAATGAAAATTACACCATCATATTCAGCATATCAGAGAACCTTACAGTAGAGGCTTCACGCTCTTCTCTACACAAATGTGGAATTTTGCACTTTTTGCCAGAAGAAAGATCACGGGTACGTGTTCATTTTTTTGCTTTTTTCCCCAGGGATGATTGTATGGACCCAGTGGTCCTAAAATTTCTCAAGAGGGCTCGTTCAAACGGAAGTTGAAAGTTCTAGAACCTTTTTTAAGTGCAAAAAAGTGGAGGCCTAGGCCCCCTATCACGCTCATTTTTTCCCAAAGTCACCGGATCAAAATTTTGATATGGCCATTTTGTTCAGCATAGTTGAAATACCTAATAACTATATCTTCGAGGACGACTTAATCCCCCACAGTCCCAGGGGAAGGGCAGCAAGTTATGAGCTTTGCCTATTATTTACATGTAGCCTAGTATTGCTTATTGGGAGGTATACAGGAGTTTTAAGGGGGAATTCTTTCTGGTGAGAGGAAAGGTAGGGGAGAGGACTACGGGGGATATATTTATGATGGAAGAATGAATTTCCCAGCATTATTTATTTACCAATCAGAAATTAAACAAAAAAACAAGTTTTTTCAAAAGAAATTAAGGACTAAAATTAAAACTTAAAACCAAACAGAAATTAAAACGTACATGAGGGGATGCGTCCCCTCGTCAATGCCTCGCTCTCAACGCGAAAGGTTTTTTTTAGCAATTACAAAAGAGCTATTTATTCTAATTAAACGGCCATTGAGATTCAGGGGTCATTCTTAAAGAATTGGAACAAAATTCGAAGCTTAGCGTAAAGAGCGAGGCATTTACGAGGGGGCGAATCCCTTAATATTATGTATATGAGGAAGTTTGCCACCACCTCAATACCTTGCTCTTTACGCTAAAGTTCGAATTTTGTTAAATAATGTCCGATATTAGCAATAATTTGTTTGAGCCAGTCTTGGCATTTAATTTTACCTTGAGTAGCTTCATAACTATGATTTTTATGTGATAATGAACAGAAGATATTGTATGTTCACGACTTGTGGTTGTAATAAAATAATAAAAAAAAAAGTTTTTTCCAACTGAAAGTAAAGAATAGCGTTGAAAATTAAAACGAACATAAATTATTACGTATATCTTTGAAAGATCTTTTATATCATTCATTTCAGTCATTTGAAAATTGCTCAACATATGACTTTCATTTTCATAAAAATAGTTTCGACCTCTTTCACGTTTTGTTACTATTTTACAATATTAGTTCCACAAATATCACTAATTTAAGTTTCGTGGGAGGGTCTTTCCATGGAGAAATTTCTCGTGGGGGAATGAAATTTTCCATGGAGGGAGAGCTGGATTTCCAGACATTTTAAAAAAATGATCAGCAATAAAATAAAAACACAAGTTTTTTTTCAAAAAGAAAATAAGAAGCAACAATAAAACTTAAAACGAACAGAAAATATTACGTATATGAGATGGATTGCCTCTCCTAAATAGGTCGCTTTTACGCTCTTGTTTCTTATTTAACTTTTATAAGAGGTTATTATTTTAATTAAAGAGCCTTTGAGATTCAGAAGCCATTCTCGAACAACTGGAGCAAAAATCAAACTTACATTATTATATGGTTATTAATAGTTAAAAAAAAGTAAAGGTAATATGCAAATTTCGTTTTAATTATTTATGTTCGGTGATCCAAATTCAAAACATGCATTAATTCAAAAACGTTCAGAAAAAAAGTTTTTTGAACTGAAAGTAAGGAGTGACATTAAATCTTAAAATGAACAGAAATTATTCTGTATATGAAAGGGGTTGTCTCCTCCTCAACGCCCCACTCTTTACGCTAAAGTTTTTAACTGTTTTATAAAGTAGATTTGTGAGAAAGAGTAAAAAATTAAGCGTAAAGAGTCGAGCGTTGAGGAGGGGACAGGCCCTTGTACTTACGGAATAATTTATATTCGTTTTAAGTTTTAATGTTTCTCTTTACTTTCAGTTAAAAAAACGTGTTTTAACCTAATGAACAATAGCATCAACAACGCCAATGTCAGGAAAAGAAAAGATAGACGTTTTGGATAAACACGTTTCAAGTTCGATAGAATTGTTGAAGACATAGGCGAACAACAATATGAACAGCTTCCTAACTTCTTTGAATGGCTTCGGATTTGTCTGAAATATCAGAGGCAAGGGTTGCCTACAGTAAAAGTCATACGGCTCCAATGTTTTATTATTATTTTTTCAGAGGCACATCATATGAAAGCGGTAATTGTACAAGCTACAGAGGCAGCTCATTCAATTGAAAATCAGAAGTTCTAGTGCCCTTTTTAAGAGTCAAAAGTGATCAGAGGGCAACTAGCCCCCACAAACCTTTTTTTAAATACATTCGATAAAATTTGAGATAGTCATTTTGTTAAAAATATTTCAAAGATCATATAACAAAACTCCGAAGTAAAGATAAACCCACAAGGTCTGAAGGAAGGGGTTTTAAGTTATGCTATCGGGGTAAATATGGTTCTTATAGAAGGGATGCTCGTACAAACTTCAGAGAGGGCTCATTTTATTGGAAATTGAAAGTTCTAGTTCAATTTTTAAGAGCCAAAAGAGATCGGAGGGCAACTAGATCATGTAACAAAAACTTTTGGGTCGAAAATACACCCCAGGGCTCGGGGGCAGCGTTGTAAGTTATGCCCTTGCGGCATATCTGACTGGAAACTGAACGTTATAGCTCACTTTTTATGAGTCAAAATTGATCAGAGAGCAACTAGCGCCATCTCACGCCTATTTCCCAAACCCGTCTGATAAATATTTTGAGATAGCCATTTTATTAAAAATAGTTCAAATATCGGCTATTAAGAACTCCGGGGTCTACCAAACCTCCAGAGCCCGGGGGCAAATACTTTAAGTTATGCCCCAGGGGCATATAAAGTTTTTGTGTAGGAGACGTGGAATAAGCTTCAGAGGTGGCTCATTTGATCGGAAATTCAAAGTTCTATTTACTTTTTTCTGAGTCAAAAGGGGTCGGGGGAGGGCATCTATCCCCCCAGAGGGCATCTATCCCCCCTACACACACCCTCTTTTGCCCCAATGAATCCGATCAAAATTTTGACATTGCCAGTTTGTCCGAAATTGTCCAAATATCAGATAACAAAAACTTGGGGGCCAGCATAACCCCCCACACCCAAAGCCTGGGGTAAGGGTTGTAACTTATGCCCTGGGGGCAAATAAAGGTTGAAAAATGGTCGTATGATTAGACATTGAAAGTTCTAAGTCCATTTTTAAAAGTCTGTTTGAGACTCGTAACTGTTAGTGGGGCAGGCCCACAACAGCAGTGGCAATCACCGTTTGACAGGTGGCCCAGTGAAACGCAGGACCTGCTAATTGATTTCTTCACCATACTCTTAAAAAATATCCAAATATCCGAGCATCCAAAATACTCGTACCAAAAATCACACGTCACCAATTATCAGAGCTAGCGAAATGCGACTGCATTGAATGAATGCTAGATGCGAACTGAACTTGTTTTGTAACTGGTCGTGGTAACGAACTGTAGTAAGGAGCGACCCGGGTCAATAGTAAACGAACTTCTAAAAAATGGAATTTTGATGCTAAACGAAACATCAAAAGAATCAAATTTCTATGCTGATTTTAAATATTTAAGGTTCATCAAATTTATTCTTTGTCATTGAAAGTTAGGAGCGTCAGAAAATTTGCCTTATTTTGGAAAATAGGAGGAAACACCCCCTAAAAGTCATAGAATCTTAACGAAAATCACACGATCACATTCAGCATATCAGAGAACCATGTAGCAAACATTTCAAGCTCCTATCTACAAAAATGTGGAATTTCGTATTTTTTACCAGAAGACAGATCACGGATGCGTGTTTATTTGTTTGTTTGTTTTTTTCCCAGGGGTCATCGTACAGACCAAGTGGTCCTAGAATGTCGCAAGAGGGCTCATTCTAACGGAAATGAAATGTTCTAGTGCTCTTTTTAAGAAACCAAAAAAATTGGAGGGCACCTAGGCCCCCTCCCACGCTCATTTTTCCCAAAGTCAACGGATTAAAATTTTGAGATAGCCATTTTGTTCCACTTAGTTGAAAACCATAATAACTATGTCTTTGGGGATGAATTATTCCCCCACAGTCCCTTGGGGAGGGACTGCAAGTTAAAAACTTTTACTAGTGTTTACATACAGTAATGGTTATTGGGAAGTGTACAGACGTTTTCAGGGAAATTTTTTTGGGTTGAGGGGAGGGAGATATGTGGGAGGATCTTTCCTTGGAGGAATATGTCATGGGGGAAGAAAAATTCAATGAACAGGGCGCGGAATTTTCTAGCATTACTATAAAAAAAACAATGAAAAGATAAACATGAAAAAGTTTTTTCAATTGAAAGTTAGGAGTAGCATTAAAACCTAAAACGAACAGTATTTCTTTATGCTAAAGCATTTCTAGTAATTCCAATTATTTATTCTACGGCCTTTCTGATTCAGGGATCATTCTTAAAGAATTGGAACAAAACTTAAGATTTAGTGTAAAGATCGAGGTATTAACGAGGGGACATACCCCCTCATATTCATAATAAAAATATAAGAATATAAAAGTTTGTTACGTAAGTTAATTCTTAAGTTACATATATGACATAACCGGAACGGATCTGCTCTGTTTGGGGGGTTCGGGGGGGATAATTCTGAAAATTAGAAAAAATGAGGTATTTTTAACTTACGAAGGAATGATTGTATCTTAATGAAATTTGAAGTTTGGGAGAATATTGTGTCTCAGAACTCTTATTTTAAATCCCGACCGGATCTGGTGACACTGAGGGGAGTTTGGGGGGGCCTAAAATCTTGGAAAACGCTTAGAATGGAGGGATCGGGATGAAGCTTGGTGGGAAAATGAGCACAAATCCTAGATACTTGATTGACATAACCAGAACGGGTCCGCTCTCTTTGAGGAAGTTGAGGGGAGGGTTAATTCTGGAAAATTAGAAAAAATGACTACAAGACCAGATTAATTTAGAAATAGTCATTTTTCCGATTCGACCATCTGTGGGGGGTTGAGTGGAGGGACGGTTAATTCAAAAAGTTAGAAAAAATGAGGTATTTTTAACTTACGAGTGGAAGATCGGATCTTAATGAATTTTGATATTTAGAAGGACCTCGTGACTCAGAGCTCTTATTTTAAATCAAAACCGGCATTAAGCCTCTGATTTTCCTTTTAGAGCAATCTATTGATTCTTAGAATTTTGCTAGAGCTCATACCATATAAGCTCATGGCTCTTGGCTCTTCTTGACCTCGTCACAAGTGCCATATGAGCTATTAGCTCTTATTTTTGGTGAATAATATATAAATATAAGTAGTTTCAAAAATTTATGAAATACTCCTAAGGGGTTTCCTTCCTCCCTTACCTGTATTTATGACCCAAGGGCAAGGGTGCCTAATGTTTATTATGTACCTTCAGGAACATGTCACTTTAAATGACATTAATTTAATAGTATAGGCATTACTCCGCAAAGCAAAGTATATGATTACCCCGGTTCCAAAACGGGGTAATCAGTCATTTATGAACGAGCCTATTAATCATCAACTATATGAGATAATGGGGAAAAACCAAAATATTCTAAGGTACGGCACTATTAGAAATAAAATACGATTCCGTGGAACTAAAATGGATAGATAGCCTACAGCTTTAGATTAAGAAAAATATAATGTTCATACATTTTATAGGCCTACAATCGTTGTTTCTTTACTTTTAAAGGCCAATAATGTTTAAAATAATGTATTTTTTTAAGAATAATGTTTTTTTAAAATAATATTCATACATTTTATAGGTGTACAATCGGTGTTTCTTTACTTTTAAAGGCCAATAATGTTTAAAATAATGTGTTCTTAAGAATAATATTCTTTTAAAAAATGATGTTCATACATTTTATAGGGGTGAAGAAATCGGTGTTTCTTTACTTTTAAAGATCAATAATATTTAAAATAATGTTTTTTTAAGAACAATGTTTTTTTTAAATAATATTCATACATTTTATAGGCGTACAATCGGTGTTTCTTTACTTTTAAAGGCCAGTAATGTTTAAAATAATGTGTTTATAAGAATATTGTTCTTTTTAAAAATAATGTTCATACAATTTATAGGCCTACAATCGGTGTTTCTTTACTTTTAAAGGCCAATACTGTTTAAAATAATATGTTTCTAAGAATAATGTTCTTTTAAAAAATAATTTTCATACATTTTATAGGCCTACAATCGGTGTTTCTTTACTCTTAATGCCCAATAAGTTTAAAATAATGTGTTTTTAAGAATTATGTTCTTTTAAAATATAATGTTCATAAATTTTATAGGCCTACAATCGGTGTTCCTTTACTTTTAAAGCCAAACGGTTTAAAATAACGTGTTTTAAGAATATTGTTCTTTTTAAAAATAATGTTCATACATTTTATAGGCCTACAATCGGTGTTTCTTTACTTTCAAACTGATGATAATAAAAACAAAATAAAATAATAAAAAACAAAAATAAATAATAAAATAATAAAAAAACGAAACAGATCATAATAAAAAAAAAAAAAAATTCACGGCCAAAAATTTTGGAATCTTGTGGCAAATCGAGAGGCTACTTTACAATTCTCTAAGTCTTCTAAAAGTGGTTTTACTACTACTTTTAAAAATTAGAGGTGTCCCCACTAATTATTTTTTATGAAGCTCTAAAGAAAAAAAAATGCAAATTTGTTCGGCCGATTCACGTTAAAGCTTTCAATGAAGCCACAGTAATTGTTTCATCGAAGAATCTGCTCGGGTCTGTTGTTAATACGCATTTCACTGCTATTAGAAAATAGCATTGGCTTCAAACCTGGTAGATTAACCTTAGAAAAAAATCACACCATCAAACTTAGAGTATCAGAGAACCCTACTATAGAGGTTTCAAGCTTCTATTTCCCCAACTTATAATTTGCATTTTTTGGGACAAGAAAGGCAGCGGGTACTTTTTTTTCTCACTGGTGATCTTATCAAACCAAGCGCTCTAGAATAAAAGGTGAATTATTTCTTTTGAGGGGAAATTAAAAGTTCGACTGCCCTTTTTATGTGACCAGGAATATTTAAGGGCATCTAACCCCCCCCCCCTTCCCGAGCTCCCTTTTTCCGGAACATCTCATACTAAAATTTAAAGATAGCCAGATTGTTCAATAGAGTTGAAATATATCCAACAGCTATGCCTTCACGAATAACATGACCCCCCACAAACCCCGGGAAAAGGGGTTTAAGTTATGAAATTTGCCCATTTACGCAGTAACTTAAAAAAAACTTTCTGAAATGGAGATTTTCTAAAGAAACATAAGGGTCATATTAAAAGTGAAATCAGAAGACACCTACAAAAACTCAAAATAAAAATAAAAACAGAAATCACAATTAAAGAATAAATGAAACCTAAAACAAATAGAAATTAAATAAACAGTCATAACAAAAAAAACATACAACATGTGCTAATATGAATAAATAAGTCTAAAAACAAGTAAAGCAAATCAAGCTTAAATTGAACAAAAATATTGTGCTATTGAGGCATAAACCCAACCCAAAACGAACAGTAATTAAATAAAAAGTCATAGCTAACAAACAAAAAATAGTTACTAATATAAATGAGTGAACAAATTTTAAAACGAGTGAAACCTAAATTGAATATACAAATCCAGCTTGAGACGAACAAAAACCTCTCTAAAGAAGATTTTGGGATTTTTGCTCCTTCTTTCACTGTAAAAGCCTAAGCCTACTGCGTCATTGGTCCTTTACTTAAAACAATATGTGTCTTGAACAGTATAAATAAAATCAAGCTGAATATTTGATATTTAATACTATTAACTATTGAAAAATCATCAGTTCAAGATTCTGTTTCACTGTAATTTTATTTTCATTTTCAATGCTATGATAACTGGAAAAGAAAATATTAGTAATATAAAATGTCGTTGGTGCTTCAGTTTTCACTGAAGCACCAACGACATAGTATGCTTTAGACTTCTAAAGTTAAGGAGGGGGCAGTATACAAATTCTTATTTGTAGTGAAGTTACATTTATAACAACAGAAAGAACTAATAAAATCAAACTAAATATTTGAGACATAATGATATTATTTGCAGGAAGCTTGTCAGTTCCACATTGAATTTTACCGTATTTTTTTTTCAATTTTGTAATTAGTATAAAAGAGAATCCGTGAATATCTGTAATATAATTCGTTTTCAGTAAAACACCAGTGAAGCAGCAGGTTTCAGACTTTTACAGTGAAAGATGGAGACAAAATCCAAACTCTTCTTTGTTGAGATTTTTATTCGTTTTTAAGCTGGATTTGCATATTCACTTTAAGTTCTACTCATTTTAATATTTATTTACTTGTTTATAGCAGAAACTACTGTTTGTTTGTTTGTTATGATTGTTTGTTTAATGTATGTTCGTTTCGGGTTTCATTTGTGCCTCAGTAGTAAAAATGTTTTTGTTCGTTTTATGCTTGATCTGCATATCTAATTTAAGCTTTACTCGTTTTGAGATTTATTTATTCATTAATATTAGTACCTGTTTTATACTTTTTTGCTATGATTGTTTATATAATTTCTTTTCGTATTTGGTTCTTAGTTTGAGTTATTGTATGTATCTATTTCTTCTGGTATTAAGTTTAATGTGGCCTTTACTTTTCTTTAGAAAACATTTTTTCCGAAATATTTTTTTAATTAGTTTCTGGTCATTTTGATTGCCAAAGTTTCAGGTTTTTCAAAACACCGTATTTAAAAATATTTCTTTTAATTCCAAAATAAATTGAAAGTTTTGGTAAGAACTAATATTTTAAAATCAATATTGAATATATGATGATATTAAATAAAAAAACACGTTTTTTCAACTGAAAGTAAGGAGCGACATCAAAACTTAAAACGAACAGAAATTACTTCGTATATGAAAGAGGCTGCTTCCTCATCAACGCCCCACTCTTTATGCTAAAGTTTGACTCTTTCTCTCAACTCTTCTTTTTAAAACAGTAAAAAACTTTAGCGTAAAGAGCGGAGCGTTGGTGAGGGAGCAGCCCCTTTCATATACGAAGTAATTTCTGTTCGTTTTAAGTTTTAATGTCGCTCCTTACTTTCAGTTGAAAAAACTTGTTTTTTTTTTTATTTAATTTCTGAACGTTTTTGAATCAATGCATGTCTTGATTTTGGCTCTCCGCAGAGAACAATTAAAACGAAATTTGCATGTTTTTTTTTGGATAAATGGATTTCTCACAATTTTGATCGAATGATTTTGAAAAAAAAACGGGGGAGGAAGCCTAGTTGCCCTCCAATTTTTTGGTTAATTAAAAAGCCAACTAGAACTTTTAATTTTTTACGAATCTTTTTATTAGTAAAGATATACGTAACTTATAAATTAGCTTACGTAAAGAATTTTTTATTCTCATGTTTTTATAACACATATGAGAGGGTTCGCCCCCTCGTCAGTACCTCTCTCTTTACACTAAATCTTAAATTTTGTCCCAATTCGTTAAGAATGACCCCTGAATGACAAAAGCCGTAGAATAAATAGTTGACATTACTAAAAACACTTTAGCGTAAAGAGCGAGGTATTAGGAGGAGGTGAGCCCCTCATATGGGTAATAATTTTTGTTTGTTTCAAGTTTTAATGCTGCTCCTTACTTCCAGCTGAAAAAAACTTTTTCATATTTATTTTTTCATTTTTTTAATAATGCTAGTAAATCCTGCGCTCCCTTCATGGGAATTTTCTTCCCCCATGACAAATTCCTCGATGGAAAGTTCCCCCAGTATACCCCCCTCTTCTCAACCCCTCCCCCCAGCCAAAAAATCCTCCTGAAAACGCCTGTACACTTCTCAATAACCATTACTATATGTAAGCACTGGTCGAAGTTTGTAACTTGTAGCCCCTCCCTCGGGGACTGTGGAGAAGTAAGTCGTCTCCAAAGACATAGTTATAAGGTTTTTCGACTACGCTGAATAAAATGGCTATCTCAGAAATTTGATCCGTTGAATTTGGGAAAATAATTAGCGTGGGAGGGGGCCTAGGTGCCCTCCAATTTTTTTGGTCACTTAAAAAGGGGACTAAAACTTTTCATTTCCGTTAGAATGAGCCCTCTCGCAACATTCTAGGACAACTGGGTCGGTACGATCACCCCTGGAAAAAAAATAAAAAACAAACAAACAAATAAACACGCATCCGTGATCTGCCTTCTGGCAAAAAAATACAAAATTCCGCATTTTTTAGATAGGAGCTTGAAACTTCTACAGTAGGGTTCTCTGATACGCTGAATCTGATGGTGTGATTTTCGTTAAGATTGTATGACTTTTAGGGGGTGTTTCCCCCTATTTTCTAAAATAACGCAAATTTTCTCAGGCTCGTAACTTTTGATGCGTAAGACTAAACTTGATGAAACTTATATGTTTAAAATCAGCATTAAAACACGATTCGTTTGATGTAGCAATTGGTATCAAAATTCAATTTTTTAGAGTTTTGGTTTCTATTGAGCCGGGTCGCTCCTTACTACAGTTCGTTACCACGAACTGTTTGATTAATTGTTGAAAGCTTGCCAGCTCAAGTTTTTATTTTTACCCCGGCCAGATTTAAAGCTTTAACGCATCTAGACCCAAGCATTTTTGCCGCTCCGTTTGTGCAAGATTCTTGGGCAAATCCCTAAAACATTGAGAATAGTGAAAGGCGCAGGGCCTATTGGGTATTTTATTTCCAATGTTGCAATAAGAACAAAAGACAATATTTGTAATTCAATTATTTTTATTAGAGCACAAATACGCAGTAGGCCTTATATTTTTATCGTTATAAAAACGGGCAGTAACAATACTCTTGTTTGTAGTGAAAAAACCAGTAGAAGTAGAAGTACATAACCCCTACTCCCTGAAAACAACCACGGTCTAACAACCAATCCTTAATCTAAGTCTCATTTGTGTTTAAATTCTGTTCTCCCAATTATTATAATAAAAAAAAGATAAATTAATGTTGCAGAACTTTATTGCCACATAAGTAAGAAAATGATAATTCTAAGTAAGAGAATTGTTTTTTTGAGTAAGAGAATGATACTTTTACCGTTAGGGAAAAGAGCAGTAGCCATCTCTTGTTTGTAATGAAGACGCCGTTCATTAGAAGTACATTACCCCTACTCCCTGGAAACGATCGTTGTCTAACACGCAAACCCTAATCCGATTCTCACTTGTCTATGAATTCGGTTTTCCCAATTATTATAATAAGAAAAAGGTAAACTAATTTTGTAAAATTTTGTAGCTACTTAAGTAAGAGATTCATAATCCTAAGTAAGAGAATTGGTAATTTAAGAAAGAGAATGATACTTTTACCATTTAGAAAACGGGCAGTAACCATACTCTTATTTCTTGTGAAGACACTATTCATTACAAGTACTTCCCAATTTTTCGGAAAGAATTGGGGAAAAAGCTTTCGGAGATTTTCTTTTAAATTATTTTTTGTTCATTTTTTGATTACAAAAACTTCTAAGTTTAAAAAAACTCTTTATTTCAAAATAAGGGTTTTTTTTTCAACATCAAGCTTTCATCAGAGTATCAAAGCTAGTATCAAAGAAAAAATATCAAAGCACCAAAATATTAAAGTAAAGAAATGATCAAAGTTAAAAAGGCGTCAAGGTAAACACAATATCGAAGTCACAAAAAGCGGCACAACTACAGCCCTTGCACCGTAAATCGAAGTTACCACGTAAATAACTACATCCGGGTATCAAAGTAAACAAAGTATCAAGGTCACAACAATTAAGTTCCGTAACTCAAAGCCATTTACCCGGGGCTGGGGAGGGGGTTCACCCCAGAAGCAAAGTTCTTTGGTCTTTGAACTATTTCGATCCAAATAGCTATCCCCAAATTTCGACCCGGCTGCCCTTTTTTAGAGTACGGCGTGGGCTGCTTGGCCATTGATCAGTTTTGACTCTTAAAAAAAGAGTTAGAAGTTACAATTCCTGATTGAATGAGCCCACTCCAAAGTTAATAAGACCATTCCTTCCACAGAGCCTTGTATTCAACAACGGGCAACTTACATAAGTTACGGTACTTGTAACTGATTGAACAGTAACAATAGACTTAAAGTTTTGATAAGATGCATTTGGGAAAAAAGGATGCATTTAAAAAATCTTGCATATGTAATTGGGTAGATTTAGTTAAAAGGCTCAAAAACGTAAATATCAGAAAATACAATTATCAGTAGTTTTGACATTGTGCCCATGTATACAAATATTGATGTAGCAGTATCTGAGCAGTTATTAGAAAGTAAAATAAACGAAAATTATCACTTAATAGAAGTTTCAGCAATAGGATTAGATTGCGACGTCTTAATGCCCTTGGTTAAACTTTGTAACAAGTATTCAATGTATTTCCAATTCCGTCATTATTTTTACCAGCAAATAAATGGCTTATCCATGGGCGCGCCTCTCTCCGGGTTTCTGGTAAATGTTTATGTAAACCATATTGGAAATTAGGCGTTAAATTCATATTTCTTGAAAAATATCTTTAGGGGACGATACATGGATGAGGTAATTTCATTTTGGAACTATGGGGAAAATGAACTTATGTTTTTTTTTAGATCACCTTAATACATATGATAGGAATTTAGAGTTTACCTTAGAGATTAAATTACAAATAAAATAAATAATAAATTGTTGATAGGCCTATAGGATGTGTACGTAGGATGTACACAATATCTTCTAATGGAGTGTGACATGTCCAACAAAATTTACTAAAGTTTTACCTTAATAAACTTAACCATTTCTAACACACCCAGAACCAAATATCTCCGCTTTTCCTAATGATAAACTCCGCATGTAAAAAAGGGAACTTTGCAGAATATACATCCTTATCACGGGAGCTGTGGAAGGGGGTGGGGTATTGTATCAAAGAGCTTTAGGGACATGGCATTTCAGGAGGCATAACTATTGGACCTTTTGATAAGTTTGAAAACAAAACAATTACAAAATCTTTGGTCACTGTTGAGCATAGGAGGCACCTAAAAAGGCTAAGGAGGGAGCAGGTTACCTTCAAATCTCTCTTTAACATCACCCCGACACACCTTGAAAATTTCCATTTAACACCCTAAACCCTTTCTCAGATATTGCTGATATTCCCTTTTCACAGCCAGTAAGCATATGTTGTGTTTTGGTTGTGCTCGGCAACCCTCTCAATATTTTCGCGTAATTTCACTTTAATGCTATATACTTCTTTAGAGACCCAGGATAAACAATACCTCTTTTCGAATAAGAAGTCTAATATGTTAACAATGAGCAACTTTCTTAACTTACAGCCGTTGCCCCGAAGGCTAGGGGGGTGTTAATCTCAAAAGCATAGCAATTTGCCCATTGGACAATTTTGAAAAAAAAGGCTATCTTAAATTTTGATTCGATGCATTTCAAGAAGGAAGGTCCAGGGGAGGGGATGGTTGCCTTTTGGTTACTATCGACCCTTAAAAAATGCTCTTGGATTTTCAATTTTCAATCCAATAATATTCTTCTTAAATTAATTCCACCCCTTCCAAATGAAATACCTTTGGGGAAAGAAAAGTGATAATAATAATAATAATAATAATAATAACAATAATAATAATAATAATAATAGAAATAATAATAATAATAATAATAATATATTGAAGCCTCGTGGCTCTTTGCTACAGCCAACACTGATGCATAGCCACTGATAGGCAACGCTAGTGCGTGGTCTCTGATTCCCGTTTGTTTGAAGTTTGAATTATTAAGTTCCTTTCTACTGCTCGTCTTTGATTAAATACTACTCTTTCTCTCTTTTTCTTGAAAAATTTTATTAGAAAAGATTTTTTAAAGTAATTTTAGTTTGTTTTTAATTAACAATGTTTTTCTTGTTTGTTAAAAAAGAATATTTGTGATTTTTTTTTGGTTTTCTTGCGTAAGAATTATGATTTTTGCCAGCTATTCATTTAAATTTTTGACAGAATTTTCAGTTAATTTTAATAATAGTTGTAGGGTAGAACTTAAATGGATAGGTACGAGCAATATCATTCAAATGAACGGATTGAAAATCTACCTATTTTTTTCCTTTTATTGGGCTAAGTCCACGGTGACTCCCATCATGTTGCAACCTTGAATACAGACAAAAATTGATAGAAAACGTCATTATAAACATCTCCTGAATCTTTGGATATAGTTCTAATCTTTTGATTTAGTTCCACACCCCTTCAGAGTGGCCCGATGGTTTTAACCAAATACCACTAGTCTTAACTGAGATACTGTTGATGGTTTTTTTACATCTTGGATGCAGATATTGTGTGGCGATTTAGTTCACCCTTCCCCTAAACGTGTCCTGAAAGTTTGCACTCTACACTCTTAGCTGTTTGTGAGAGACTACATATATATCCTTTAGTCAACCTGCATTCACATAGTGTCTTTTGATTTAACCAACATCCTCTTCAACATTCACGTAAAGTTTCTTCTAACTAACCTAGGATTGGACAAGCCCTCTTTTCTCTATATTAAAACCGATATGTACCCCGATATGCAATGATAACAGCTATTATATCAACTTTAAACAGAAAAATAACTACGACCTGAAGATCAGCCTCGTATCCTATTATAGACAAGCTACCATTATTTTGTTACTACGGCAATGACTGCTAAATAGCCTGTATTCATGATGCACCATACATATGCAGACATATTCAGATGTATCCTGTATGTACCAGACAAACATGATATTTGCAGATCCACTTTTCTATTTGATAAAGATGTAATACAAAATATTCGATTTATCTATTTCAATCTTTAAAGTTCTTTCTATCGTCGACATGCAACTTGTTTTGTTTTCCTTTTTTTCTCAAGACAGATTTACCACAAAAAAAAAAAAAAAAAAAAAAAAAAAAATGAAGAAATGAAAGTAAGTAACCCCAAAGTTTCGTTCCCTGAATAATTTTAGACTTGGTGTAATCTTCTATTAACAAGAGTGTTTTTGGGAGCATTTCATTTGCAAAACCGCACACGTTTCCGATAAAAGATCTGAATTCATAATCGAAAACATTGTTTTTTTTGCGTGTTTAAGTAAGCCTGTTAAAAAAGTAACGTTTAAAAAAAATGAATAGGATGCCTTTAAAATATTTACTTCACCTGGAAAAATAATACACCTGAATATTTTCACTTCTTGTAGAAAAATGTCCAGTATACATTTTTACTTTTTTTTTCATATTCATGCAAACTGTTCGTATTTGAAGAAAACACTTTCAGAAAAGATATGGTATTCCCGTTGTAGGCAACTCGTAAGCATTAGAAACCATTTCCACAAAGGCAGGAGTAGGCCTACCTGTCTCTAAAACAAAGGGGCTAGCATAATTTGAAATGTGGTATAGTATGTTATCCAACTGCAATTTTAAAGTTGAGTGAATAGACTCAAAAAATACGCTTTGTTTTTTTATGCTGTTATGAAAGAGGTACTATTGTAAAAGGAAGATTCATTATGCGACTAGACGCATTTTTCACATAAAGCATTCTACTATTTCTGCAAGTAAGAAAGGAAGAAGGAACATATTTAGAAAAGAAGATATATTCCGAACTATTATAGGAACCACTGAAGATATGACAAAAAGAATGTCTGCAATAGATGTGACTTTCTTTGTGTAAAATGAGGGATATGAATATATCTTTTCAAAAAACTGCTACAAAACACATCTTTGACTATCATAGCCCATACGTTCTTCTAGCAAAACTTTCAGTCCTTGCAGTAGTAATACAACCATTCATTGGCAGATATTGATATCATTTCAGCAGTGATTCTGAGCTTATAAGATAAGCTCTTTTATTTTTCACACCTTTTTTGCAAGCTTCAGTGTTGAATGTTAAAATGTTGAAGTTTTAATTTTGTTTAACTGCTTGTCACTTTCTGCATCAAAGAAAACCATTTAATGATTGTAAAGAGCCTGTCTAAACATTGCCTTAGAAGGGGGATTGCGACCTTGTTAAACAAATCCTATTAAAGGGCCCTTGAGGTGCTTGTTGAAAAGTCTATTAAAGGAAAGATTATAGCTATAGATTTACATAATTCAGCAAGAGAGAGTTAAAATTAAAAACACTTTCTATTT
Organism: Artemia franciscana; assembly: GCF_032884065.1. Classification (NCBI taxonomy): domain Eukaryota; kingdom Metazoa; phylum Arthropoda; class Branchiopoda; order Anostraca; family Artemiidae; genus Artemia; species Artemia franciscana. The sequence continues at coordinate 17,119,100 of NC_088882.1, forward strand.
CAACGTTGCGATGGAAATTTCTATAATAAATTACGTCACATATGCTATTCTATCTTGGTGAAAGATTTTTTGTTTCAAATATATATTTTTTTAGATTTAATACTCCCAAGAGTGGAAAACAAAAACACCCTACATTTTATTTTATATTTTATCCCTTTTTGTCATTCTTTGCAGTTTTAGGTGTACAAAAGCTTTTTTTCTTAAGACGAGAACCTTCATTTAGAAGAGAGATGGGTTGGAAACCTTATGTTATCCTGAAATGGAACGCTACCAAGATTCAAAATTTGGGAAAGGCGTATATAGCGGGAAATTTACCCGGAAATGCCGTTTTTCTTGTTGTTTTTTAGGAGGAGGGGAAGATTAGGATTAAAACCCTAAAAAAAAATAGAAAAAGGTGAGTTGCATAGACATACAAGACATTATAGGAACAACGATAAGATTATCAACAATTTTCTGGGGAAGCAGCCATTGGAAGAAGACTATGGAAACAGCAGTCCAAATGTCTGCTTAATGCATCAATTAGACATAAAGGGCACGTTTGATGTTTATTTTGCATTTAAGAAGAAAAGTGGCTGGACTAATAACCCAGAGCAGAACTTTCGAGGTCTGATTAATAAAATATATAGTTTTGTGTATTTCCAAGAGGGATTGTCACGGATGTTCATTTATTTGTTTGTCTATTCCCCAAGGATTGTCAAAGTAATACAGCCGTTTTAGAATACTTTATGAGGGCTCACTCGAATTGAAATCAGAATTTCAAATAGTATTCTTATGTAACAAAAAATAAAAATTAAACCACTCAAAAACGGCAGTTTCTGGCTACGTTGTGCTGAAAAACATAAATCTTATATATTAAATCTGAATATTCCTTCGAATTCAAAATAATTCTATTTTATTATGTATGTCTACTTTTTCCTATGCATCAATTAAAAAAAAAATCCACATAAAAAGCTTTTCAACCAAATGTAAACAATTTCATTAAACAAAAAATGTGCAAAAATAAAATCAAACAATCTACCAAGTGTAAAACTACCACAAATCAACATCGATAAATAAATGAGACCAAAAAACAAACAGAAAATTCAATAAATAACCAAGTCAAACTCAAACCGAGCATAAATTAAAATGATCATGGCTCAAAATCCCTTTTCCTAATCAAGGCCAGAACGTAATTTACACTTTACTGAAAAAAAATACAAACGAAAATGCATTGTCAGTTTAATATACATATGCTGATATTTATTTCTTAAAATGTTTATAATGTTGGATTTACTAAAGTTGTAAAAGTGATTTTTGTTTGTAAAGTAAAATGTTAATGCCCTTCGTATTTTGGGAAAACAGAAGTCAAACATGCATATCTATGCATACTTTCCATAAAAAACCTTACATGTTCTCAGGGTATATCTTAAAGGCCCTGCCCCAGGGCTCTGGGAGGTTGTGCCAGCCCTGGAGACATTTTTATATGTTCTTTGGCTTATTTTGAATAAATTTACCATCGCTAAATTTCAATCAGACGCGTTTGGTGAAAAGAGGGGCAGTTGGGGGGGGGGACTACTTGACTTTAATCACTCTTGATTTTTAATAGGGAACTAGAACTTCCAATTTAAACCAAATAAGCCAACTCTAAAGTTTACACAACCATCCCTTCCATAAGAACCTTAAATCCCGCAGGGACATAACTTACAGTCCTCAACCTCGGGCTCTGGTGATTTGTATCAACCCCAAATACCTTGTTATATGGTATTTGGACTATTTATGACGAACAAAAAAACGTTCAAATAGGGCTAAGGCCATTTATTTAAAGAGCGAAAACAGGTACAAAAGTTTGTCTAAACTTTGGTACCTGAAGGACTATCTCGAAATTTTTATTGGTTACATCTTGGGAAAGCACAACGCGTTTGTTTGTGTGTGGAGAGCGGTAGCGTTAGTATTCCCTCCATAGTTTTAAAGGGAAAACCCTGTTCCCGCTATTAAAGGGAGCCCTATCTCTGCTTTTAAACGGAACCCTATCCTGTCAATCCATGACAGCCAATAGGTGTATGTTACGTGATGTGGTATGTTTTCTAAACGATGCAAGCGTATGCTACGTAAATAGGGTATGTGTTTTCTATGGCTGTTTTGCTTTAAAAAATCTATAATACGTAGTCATAAGTAATCATAATTCTGCTTATCATAAGTAAGTCAGCAGCATAACATATAAGGCTCATGTCAAAAAATTCAAGTGCATATCCTCCAGTTTTTCTCTTTTTAATACTGTGAATCAGGGTATTAGAAAGCAGGGAACATAGAACCAAACCCTGCCTTACATCTTTTCAAAGGCGTATAAGCGACGATAAAATTCCATCTGATAGTTTAATACGAATTGAACTATATGAATATCAATATGACAAAAGAGCTACTATATAAGGATTAGCTCCTTGGTCTAAAAGTGTTAAAAAAGTTTAGAATGCACAACACAATCAAAAGTAGCGGAGGTATCGATACTAAATAAAAAAAAAAAAACGGCAGATTTCAAGCATACACTTTTGCCATAATTTTCTTCATTATCCTGTGCACATACGCACAACCCATTATTCTAAGAAAACCCGAGTGGTGTTCTTCAGCTTTACATTTAAGTATCAATTCAGATAGTAACATGCGTTCTAAAACCTTACTTAAAGTTCCCAACACTGTAATGGGGCGAAAAATAGCACAAAAATTAGAGTTTTTCCCTTTTTTCGAAATGTTCATAACAACAACACTACAAAATCATTTAGGGACAGCTCCCGAATCAGTACACATCTGGAGGAGCACAGTGATGTGCTCAAGGAGAAGTGATGATACATTACGAAGATGCTCTCTAACCATTCTATCAATACCTGGCGCTTTACCGGCCTTCAGCTTCCAAGTAATATGCCGCACTTCATTTTGCTTTACAACAAAATAATTCATTTTTGACATTAAAACCTGAGCCTATTTTCAAACTCAGGCCTGCACTTATCTTCCAGAACTACGTTATTTGACTCAAAATAGTTTTTTAATGTTCATCCCACTTATCTTCCGGCAGATTATTTGACTGCCAATGCTTATTTTTCTGCTTGAAGGATTTCCACATATCATTAGGCCAACAAAGACCTTTCACAAAAGCCTCCTCGGCTTGGCAAACTTTAAATTGTCATCTACTTGATTGTAAACTTTTTTAAATGTTCGAAATAAGGTGGAAACGAGACCAGAGCGAGGTTAGTCGTACTCACGCCAAAAGGTGGGACAACTTCCGTGGTAATTTTTGGTCATTAAATTTATAACTGATTCGAGTGCGTTGCCCAATAGATTTTTTTTTTCAATTGATTAATAATGAAAATATCAGATACCCTCACTATAGTTTTTAGGAATGAACCCAGAGAAATAACTAAAAATACACGACAATTTTCAAGCTAATAATTAAGGTCTTATGCTTCTAAAAATAATACATTCTAGTGTTGAAAAAGTTTCGAATAGGGCATTTGCTGGCAATCAGATTTAGATTCCCTTTCAATATAATAACGGTCTACTGGCGCGTTAGTACTGAAGGCTTTGAGCAGCCTTAGAATGCTATTCTTTTGAGTATAATAACACCCTTTGTCGCGATAGTTCTGAAGGATTTTAGTGGGCCATAGATTTTAATTCTTTTCGCTGTTTAAAATCATAAATACTTCAAAGGGAATAAAAATTATTTATTCTTTTTCCGGGCCGACAATGGTGATCTCCCAGCTTAGATCAAGAATCTGCTGGTCAATGTCTCCGAGGAAGAAGAACAAGCAGCAATGGACTCCAAACCCCTCGGTAAGTTTTATTAAAGACTCTTTAAAACATTAAAATACCTGAAACGTAAAATGGGACAAGTTCCGTGGTAATTTTTGGTCGTTAAATTTATAACTGAGTGTGGGGGACTATGAATTCGAAGGGTCACTTTCGAGAACTATGTATGGCCATTAAATTCTTAACTGGTAGTAAGGTCTCAATACATCCAGAGTATCACTTTTAGGGTCCTTGTAGAGAAATTAAATTTTTAACTGGTAGTGTGGTCTCAACGCTACCGAAGGGTAACTCTTGACTATTCTATTCTCTTTCAGTCTTATATACACTCCTTTAGAGGATAGAATCAAGAGTGTATCAATGAGACTGCTATCCTGTCACCGCCAACCCAGTTCCGTGACAATGCTTATACGCTCCTTCAGAATAGTGAACATGAGCGGAAGTATAGTTTGAGGGTGAGCCCTATTATTATATCTTCCCCCAGCATTGATTTAGATAATTTAGTGAGGGATCTTTGCCCTGACAGTAAATTTGTTGAGAATATCTTAGTGCATATGCCAACAAGTGATCGAGAGGGCACTGGAAGAGCAGGCATCCGCTTCTCAAAGTAATAAAGGGAAGCAAGAGCGAAACGGTGCCGGCTCATCCCCTGTTTTGCCTTTTTCTTTTTAGCGGATACCGCTTTGCACAATATTAGTGTTTTTGAGCTAAGTTTGAAGACGCCTTCAGTACTTTTACGAGTTTTAGCATCCATATGGATCCAATACACGTGGCAAAATCCTATGTCAGCAATATTCCGGCACTTCTTGAGAAATAAGTTTGGAAGGTGGGAGGGAGAGGTAGTATGGAAGTATACATCGCAACTAAAAATATTTTTTACGAAAAAAAGGGTGATGTGTACTCACATTGCCTACAAACAGAGATACTTACACGTCGCCCAGATTTGCATAATTTTGAGGTTGTTTTTTCCGAGTGGGTGGGTATTATTTTTAGATTGGGTGTGCACTTATAATGAAAATGGGAGGAGGACAGATGATTTACTTATAACAAGAGCTAAGACCTCATATGGCACTTGTGACAAGGCCAGAAGAGCCAAGAGCTCATATGGTATGAACTCTAGAAATATTCTAAGAATCAATAGATTAATTTAAAAGGAAAATCAGAGGCTTAATGCCGGTCGGGATTTAAAATAAGAGCTCTGGATTACGATGTCCTTCTAAATATCAAAATTCATTAAGATCCAATCACCCACCCGTAAGTTACAAATACCTCATTTTTCTAATTTTTCCTCTCCCTTTAGCCCCCCAGATGGTCGAATCTGGGAAAACGACTTTATCAAGTCAAATTGTGCAGCTGCCTGACACGCCTACCAATTTTCATGGTCCTAGCACGTCCAGAAGCACAAAACTCGCCAAAAAACTGAACTCCATCCCCTAACTCCTCCAATGAGAGTGAATCCAGTACGGTTACCTCAATCACACATCTACAACATTAGCTTATTCTACCATCAAGTTTCCTCCTGATTCCTCCACTCTAAGCGTTTTCTAAGATTTCCGGTTTCCCCCTCCGTCTCTCCCCAGTGTCAACAGAACTGGTCAGGATTTGAAATGAGAGCTCTAAGACATGAGTTCCTTCTAAATATCAAATTTCATTAAGATCCGGTCACCCGTTCTTAAGTTAAAAATACCTCAATTTTTCTAATTTTTCCAAATTAACACCCCCCAGCTCCTCAAAAGAGAACGGATCCGTTCCAGTTATGACAATCACGCATCTAGAGCTTGTGCTTATTCTTCTCATCAAGTTTCATCCTGATCTCTCCACTCTAAGCCTTTCCCGAGATGTCTGCTTTCCAAGATTTCTGTTCCCCTTCCAACCCCATGTCCCCGGATCCGATTCTAGTCGAAAATAGAGCCTCTGAGACATAAGATTTTTCTTTATAGCAAGTTCCATTAAGGCCCAATCGCGGATCAGTAAGATAAAGACACCCCAGGCGAGTTTTGTGCTTCTGGACGTGCTAGGACCATGAAAATTGGTAGGTGTGCCAGGGGGCTGCATAAATTGACTTGATAAAGCCGTTTTCCCCAATTCAACCATCTGGGGCTGAAGGGAGAGGAAAAAATAGAAAAATGAGTTATGTATAGCTTACGGGTAGGTGATTGGATCTTAATGAATTTTGATATTTAGAAGGACATCACAACTCAGAGCTCTTATTTTAAATCCCGACCGGCATTAAGCCTCTGATTTTCCTTTTAAATCAATCTACTGATTCTTAGAATTTTGCTAGAGTTCATACCATATGAGCTGTTGGCTCTTGGCTCTTCCGGCCTTGTCACAAGTGCCATATGAGCTCTTAGCTCTTGTTATAAGTAAATCAACTGTCCTCCTCCCTTTTTCATTATAAGTTTACACCCAATCTAAAAATAATACCCACCCACTCGGAAAAAACAACCTCAAAATTATGTAAATCTTTGCGACGTGTAAGTATCTCTGTTTGTAGGCAATGTGAGTACACATGACCCTTCTTGTCGTAAAAAATATTTTTAGTTGCGATGTATACATCCACACTACCTCTCCCTCCCACCTTCCAAACGTGTTTTTCAAGAAGTGCCGGAATATTGCTGACATAGGATTGTGCCACGTGTACTGGATCCATATGGATGCTAAAACTCGTAAAAGTACTGAAGGTGTCTTCAAACTTAGCTCTAAAAAACACTAATATTGTGCAAAGCGGTGTCCGCTAAAAAGAAATCAGGCAAAATAGGGGATGAGCCGGCACCGTTTCGCTCTTGCTTCCCTATATTACTTTGAGAAGCGGATGGCTGCTCTTCCAGTGCCCTCTCGATCACTTGTTGGCATATGCACTAAGATATTCTCCACAAATTTACTGTCAAGGCAAAGATCCCTCACTAAATTATCTAAATCAATGCTGGGGGAAGATATAATAATAGGACTCACCCTCAAACTATACTTCCGCTCATGTTCACTATTCTGAAGGAGCGTATAAGCATTGTCACGGAACTGGGTTGGCGGTGACAGGATAGCAGTCTCATTGATACACTCTTGATTTTATCCTCTAAAGGAGTGCATATAAGACTTAAAGAGAATAGAATAGTCAAGAGTTACCCTTCGGTAGCGTTGAGACCACACTACCAGTTAAAAATTTAATTGCCCTACAAGGACCCTAAAAGTGATATTGCTGTCCGGTTCTAAGCCAGCTTACGCGCTTAGGCATAGACTTAAGAAGATATGTTGATCCCGGTCCTTCAGTGGTATCCAAGATCATTCCTTTTCCCGAGGGCAAAATAATTTCAGTAATTGAAAGGACATGAAGCTTGGAACTTGAAATGTTACGACTTTAAAAAACGACTATCGTATTGACATTTTGACTGACCAATTCAGACGATTCCAACTGGTCTTATTAGGAGTTTAAGAAACTCATATCAGCATGAAATTGGGTGATATAGAATTTGTTTACTCAGGCAGAAAGGATGAGGTACATACACAGGGAGTAGGGCTCATTATTAATAAGGAAGCTGATAAGTCTTGTTTAGGCTGGGAAGGTATTAATAATAGAATACTAATTGCTCATTTTATGGGTAAGAAGTTCAGGGTATCTGTTATAGTAGTATATGCCCCTGTTGAACCGACTGACGGAAATATTAGTGACTCAAACGAATTTTACTTGCAGTAACAGGAGCCAATAGATAAGGTCCCAGGGAGAAATATGGTATTTTCACTAGGAGATTTCAACGCGCAGGTCTATAGAAATAGGGATAGATGGTACCCTATCCTAGGTAAATTCGACGTTGGAAAAGAAAAAAGTAATGGCTATAGACTTTTGCAATTTGGTAGGTAAAACAACCTAGTTATAACCAATATGGTGTTTGGCCATAAAATGGCCCATAAGTTGACTTGGTACTCACATGATGGTAAGATAGCAAACCTTATTGATTATGTTATAGTAAACCTAAGACTGGCAGGATTAATACAAGAAACTATGGTAAATAGGAGTGCTTTTATTGATGTTAAAAGTAAAGATCACCATCTAGTAGTGTGTAGGTTTAATTTAAAGCTGAAATTTTGGAAGAGTAGCTATCTCCCAGGAAGTTATGATGTTGTTAGACTCCAGGATCATAATTTTAGAGAAAATTTCCAAGAAGAATTGAATACTAAACTTGATAGTTTCAAATTTGACAATATGGAAGATGGTTGGAAAAAATTTAGAAAAACAATTTTTGAAGTTGCTGATCTTTAAAACTGCAGCTAGGAATATTAGTGAAAAAGCTTTATGTTTAATAGAGAGGAGAAGGGGTTAGTAGAGGTACAATTATTCTGTAAATCAGGCAGTAAGAATTGTTTTCTAATTTCACACTGTCCAAATATTTTTGCAGCCCCCCCCCCTTCCCCCCACCCAATGTACAAATATATAGCCCAAATTATGTATTTTCCATTTCTATCACTTCTCTTTGTCTTGTCCCACGCTAAGCTGAAAGAAACTAACAAAAAAGCGGTTCTGCAATGCGTGAAATGAATAACTTGAGGAATAGAAGGTATTTCATACAAGTGCTACGCTTTCTATCAATTTGTTATGTTTGTGTTAGTTAAATTAGTTTGTATTTGTATTTGTTAGGACATTTAACAGTGCGCAAAATACTTTCTGTATTTTAAGAGCTAAGTGGCCAATCAATGAATTAGTGTAAGCAAATCTTACCTGGAACTTAGCCAGTTCGTAATCGATGAATATGGCATAAAGCTGTTCTTGCTGTTTTATTTCTATTAATGTATCCTCTTCAGGCATACCGAAATCTTCTCGCGTAGAGAGCCATAATTTTAGTCTTATACGACCTTGGATGTTTGATCTGTGTGACCGACCTTCCAGTTTAGCCCAAAGTTCTAGGCCGGTCGACGGAACTTCCTAGAAATTATTGTCCATGTTATTGGCTAGAAATGTTATTTAATTCTCTTGGAAAAAATAGGCACGAATATAAAAAAATTATTTTTACTTTCTTACAAACATGATAAATTACAAAGCTATTACAAACACGAAACTTAAAGATTCCCAACAGAGGAGGGCAGTATCCATCTATTTTCCCTTGAAAGCCAAAATACACAGGACGTATTAAATTTAGAAAGTTTAAACATGGTGTGCAAAAATTTACATCCGTGTTGTACTTCAAAAAACGAAATTTTGGAGAAGTTCACAAGGCTCCACCGAATTTTTTTTTGGACCAACAGGAACATGATGGGTCTGGAAGCAAACATATCTTTAGAGCCTCTCTCTCTCTCTCTCTTTCTTGTATATAGTTGTATATCGTGGTCACATCGTGTGTACCCTTTCAAGAAATTTTTGAAACATTTTTTTTTCGTTCATTGTTTTTCATAGCTAATTTATAACGCTTTCTGGTGAATTGTAGTTTGCTAACATAATCTTGCGAAATTTAGCACATAAAGAAAGGTTTTGCTACTTTTTAGCTTAACAGCATGTTTTTATCTTTTAAAAGAATTGGAGTTTTCTAATCTGCTAAACGGTTTGGTATTTACTAGAGTTTGAGCTTCTTAACGTCCACATTGATTGCTGACATAATTTATGATACTAAACGTGTCAAACAGGCAAATACCAACCAATCACAACACCGACTGAAATTTTTTTGGTACCACCAAACCCCAGGTATTCCTTATCTAAGTAAAAGAGCAAATTGTATGCTTACATGTCTGTCTTGACATTATGACAAGTCGTGGAAAAAAAGCTACTCAAATGGATATGAGAGAGTGCATTTTGTAAAAGACATCCATTTGTGTAAACAATATTTTTTCCAACAATATTTCAAAATAAATATTTAGAAAAAAATAACGACATTTTTTGCATTAACTAAAATAAACCAGTAACAATAATTTTTCACAAAAAGTTAGTACAAAAAACTTTTTATAATAAAGAAATATCTTAGGCTATAGAAACTAAAAATGTAGAAAAACTACTTTTTACGACAATATTTGCATTAAAGGAATTTCATTTTAATCCTAATACATAATATAAGAAAATCATGAATTAAAAATCTACCTGTCAAAATTTAGGGACGGAAGAAGATGTGTAATCATAGAAAAATAGGAGAGCACCCGTAAAAGGGAAGGTAATATTGATAATAATAAACCATACAAATAAAATTTCTAAAAAACATAGAGCAATGCTTTTAATATAATATAAACAAAGATAAAATATACCGTATTTTCCCAGGAAGAATAGTCACATATGCATAGTTAGTATTATTTTTTTTAATCAACGTTTGGGTTATTATTTGGGTTAAAAAATCAACGTTAGCAGGAGTTTGGTAGATGGCTCGTTTGACCAACCACAGAGATTTTTACTGCTTCTTTTTAGAAATAAATGAGAGGGCCAGAAGAGGGCTATATGCTATCAGATAGAAATTCTGCGGTAGCCAATCGACTTTCAACTATCGAGCAATTAACTTCAAATCTATAAAATTAAGAACAAAATTATCTGCTAGGTTGTGTGTTTGCCCCTTAACAGATGCACCGTCTACACAAAATACACAGGCTTCACATTTAATCTGTATGTCCAAAAATTCTTTTGTTTTCAGTCCCGAAAGATAGCCTTGATTGGTCATTATAGAATCTGCCTTGAAAAAAAAAATTACCTCATTTACGTTTTGCTTTGTGCGTTCTCATAACATTACCAGTGTAATGTTACACTGGTAGAAGCTTCTCAAAGCTAAAGCTCCAGTAAACTTGCCTCAGGTCATCTTTGACCCAAAAAATTGGATGAGTTGGCGCCAATATGCATTTAGCAGGATATAGCACCAAAAGTCGACCTTAAATGTTTGGGTGTCACCTTTGTCAAATAGCAACTCAGGAAAAAACAGACTCTGCTATTTTTTGGAAGGTGTAAACAACTGTTAAAGTAGTCTTATTGTCTATAAACAAATACTAAACGTAGAATATAATCGAATTTCATATATACTTTTTACTTTAGTGGAGGATTTCTTGGGAGGAAAGGGTTTGGGGTACTATTGCCTAGAGAACCAGAAACCCTTGAGATATACACTAAGTGTACATAGTAGTTCCTTATACTGCTTGTTGGGAAACAGGAGAAAGTGTTATTCAACTAATTAGATAAATAGCTCTTCGATATTTTTACTCCTTATCGTACTGGTATTTACATAATGGAAAACATTATCGTTTTTCTAATCAACCTTTTTTTTGTACAATCTTGTATTATTTTGTGAACAAAGGTACAGTAAAATAAATATTACAACTATAAGCTGTTGAAACTGTTGTCAGTAACGCTTATCTGCTTTCAATGCAAACATTTTTATTACACAAGCAACATTATTACACAACATATTTCACTGTAATTCCTAGCTGGGTTAGACAAATATTTACAGATATTGCACAACTGTGCTATGCTTTCTTTTGTCTTATTGAGGCTGTACATTGTAAGCTACATATAAAAGGAAATATTTCTTTTGCAGACCTGCAATAACTGTCATATTTCTGCAAATAGAAAAAACAGATTTAAATAGATTTAAAACTCTATTTAAAGGAGTTCTAAATTACTTTTTTTTTTATAAATATGGTTTCTATTAGGTGATCCAATATTTTTTAATATTTTATACTTTTATTATAAATAATAAATAATTTTATTATAAATTATATATTAGCTACATTAATAAATATTAATACATTAATAAATATTAGCTACAATTAATAAATACAATTAATGAAATACAATTAATAAATACAATATTAGCTACAATTAGCTACAATTAATAAATACATTAATAAATATTAGCTATATATAATTATATATTATAATTATATTTATTATAAATTATATTTATAATTTTATTATAAATAATAATAATTATAATTTTATTATAAATATTTATTATAATAGCTAATATTAATTATAATATTATTTATATAATTAATATTAATATATAATTAAAAATATATATAATGTTTTTATAAATATGGTTTCTTAAAAATGGTAGGGCTAATATCCAGTGGTGTCATCATCAGACTAAATAATCAAGCACCAAAAACAGCCGGTGAGTGTAGCAGACAAGATGGAAAACAAATTTGGAGTGCGTGCTTTTCTTTGGACAGTCTAAGAAAGTAGAGTCGAAGTAAAAAATTTATGGTGGGGCTGTCAGTTCCCATTTAATGATGATTTATTTCTTTTTCCAACAAAGACAAAAAGAATTAAAACAGAGAAAGCAGGTGCAAAACCAAACTAAAATTTGAAAACTTAGCGTAAAATAGCAGATTCTAGAGCTCAATTCTCGTCTGATGATTATTTCTTTTGCTTGACTGAGAAATTGAGAAAAAGAAGGAGATAAAAAGAAATGTCAAAAAGATAAATAATTCTATAGTTCAATCTGCAATGGTGGACAGTAGTATTGTAGGCAAACTACGTTTGCTAGCTCTAAACTTCGAGATGAGAAAAGAGGTTAAGGGGTCAGGTGGATATCTCCATCATCTAAGCAGAAAACAGAAATAATTACAAGATATAATTGGATAGATTACAACGAGTTTGCAATATTTGTGTGGCATTGAAGGTCAGGATGGATTTGAAAAGCCTGAGAAGAAGTTTGAAGTCGATCCAATGAGCTTCCTCAACCTCAACCACAACTGTTGGGCCAGTAGTGACTACCCTATCGAGGCATGAATTTTTTAAAATATTATTCCCTAGGATATACTCTTTAGTATTACCAGTCACTACCTATTCCTCTTAAACCCTTACCCCGTAGCTCAGTCCTTTGTTAACCTTCGTTGGTATTGATATTTATTCCCTCTATAAGTGTCCCATTTGGTAGAACCTAAAAGAATTTACTATATATTAGCCTGAAATTTGTGCCCCATTTCTCTGGGGTTCAGTTATTCCCGCGACACTTTGTACCTTTTACCAAGAGTAAGTTTAAACGATGCCATTTGGCAATTTTTTTTTATTCTGATATGTATGTGTTTTCATTGTTTGAAATAAAGAGGACTGTTGATCCAAACCCTTGTAGCACCTGGGATAGTCCCACACACTAGGGCTCCGTTCTTCGTCCCACTCAAATTAAAATTAGAGAGGACCAAAAAGTTGTTAGTTATCGTGCTACAAATCCCCGATAAGAGATGACCCAGAGCCTAAGAGATGATTGTACCTTTTTGTTTTTCCACTTCACTGGTGGGTATCAGTATTTTCCCCCTTGTTCCAAGCCTTATAATTGTATCACTAGTCCCAAAGTTCCAAAACTGGGTGCAATACAATCATTATATTAATTTATCTATATTTGAGACATGGTGGAAGGCAGTATACCATCTAACCAAGCTTACACGGATACAAGGTCGTACTGAAGAAGCAGGAAGTTTAAAAGGGCACTATAACTGCCAATTTACTATCAAATGAGCCCACTCTGAATTTTATGTTGCCTCGAAAACTGCTCCATTCTTCATGAAGTTGTTTGTCGACTGACGTCATGTTTGTCGACTGACGAAATTACAGACCGGGCCACCGGGACACAAATGACGACCGGGACACCGGGACACAAATGACGACCGGGACACCGGGACACAGGGAATATAAATGACGACCGGGACGCTCAAAGAGAAATTACAGACTGGGACACTGGGACACAAATGACGACCGGGATACTGGCAATATAAATGACGACCGGGACACAGGGACACAACTACAACGGGGACGCCGGGGGCACAGGGGGATATATAAATGACGACGGGGACACAGGGAATGTTCGATTAGCAATCACCATCAACAAAGCTAAAGGGCAATCATTAGAATAATGAGGTATAGATCTGAATACGGATTGTTTTTCCCATGGACAATTTTATGTTGCATTTTCAAGAGTCGGTAAACCTGACAATCTATTTATATGCACAGACAATGGGAAATCGAAGAATGTTGTATATTCGCAAGTTTTGCGTAGTTAAAAACATATATCTATCTATCTATATTCACAGGTGGGACACAGGGACACAACTACAATGGCGCGTAACTAATATGGCACGTAACGACTTACGCGCGGGAGGGGGGGGGGCTTAGGGGTGGGGCGCGAAGCGCCCCCACCAACTAGGTGTTGGGGTGGCGCAAAACCCCAACAACTAGTATGTATACAAAAATAAGTTGTTTGTCCGCATATGTGTCTTTGTTTGTCCGCATATGACGTCTGAAAAATAAAGAAGAAAAAGAAAACTAATAAGAGAAAAAAATGAAAAAGGGAGAAAACTAAAGAAAAACTAAAAAGAAAAAAAAAACTAAAAAAACCATAAAAGCTAAAGACTAAAAAAAAGAAAAAAAAATAAAAAACTAAATAAAGGAAAAAACTAAAAGAAAAGAAAAGCCTAAAAATAAAAAAAAAAATAAAAAAAAATAAAAAAAGAAAAACATAAAAAAAACTAAAAAAACTAAAAAAATAAAAAAGATAAAGAACTAAAAAGTAAAAAAGCTAAAACACTAAAAAAGCTACAAAACTAATTAAAGCATGTTTGTTTTTTTGTATATTTGAGGGTTTGCATATGACGTCTGAAAAATAAAGAAGAAAATGAGAACTAAAAAAGAAAAAAGGTAAAAAACTAAAAAAACGAAAAAGAAAAAAACTAAAAAAAACTAAAAAGAGAAAAAAGAAAAACTAAAAAAAGAAAAAGTAAAAAAAGAGAAAAACCAAAAAAAATAAAATAAAAAAATAAAAAAGAAAAAAACTAAAAAAAAAGAAAAAACATAAAAAGAAAAAAAACTAAGAAAAAATAAAAAAAATAAAAAAGGTAAAGAACTAAACAGAAAAAAGCTAAAAAAGCTACAAAACTAAAAAGGAAAAAAAAAGAAGGAACTGAAAAACAGAAAAAAATAAAAAAGAAAACTAATTGATAAAAAGAAGAAACTAAAAAAAGAAAACTAAAAGAGAAAAAACTAAGAAAAGAAAAAACTAAAAAAGAAAAAACTAAGAAAGAAACTATAAATATATATATATATATATATATATATATATATATATATATATATATACTAGCTGTTGGGGTGGCGCTTCGCGCCACCCCAACACCTAGTTGGTGGGGGCGCTTCGCGCCCCCCCCAAGCCCCCCCGCGCGCGTAAGTCGTTACGCGCCATAATAGTTACGCGCCATTGTAGTTGTGTCCCTATGTCCCACCTGTGAATATAGATATATATATATATATATATATGGTTTTAACTACGTAAAACTTGCGAATATACAACATTCTTTGCTGTCCCATTGTCTTTGCATATAAATAGATTGTCAGGTTATCCCCCTGTTTCCCCCGGTGTCCCCGTTGTAGTTGTGTCCCTGTGTCCCGGTCGTCATTTATATTCCCTGTGTCCCGGGTCCCGGTCATCATTTGTATCCCGGTGTCCCGGTCTGTATATACATTCGTTTTTTAGTTTTGTTTTTCTCCTTTTTGTTTTTCTCCTTTATTTTTTTCCTTTTTTTTTCTTTTTTAGTTTATTTAGATTTTTAGATTTTTTAGTTTTTTTATTAGTTTTTAGTTTTTTTTTCTTTTTAGTTTTTTTGTAGTTTTTACCTTCTTTTTAGTTTTGTTAATTTTTTTTTTTACTTGTGTCCTGGTCGTCATTTATACTCCCTGTGTCCCGGTGCTTTGTTGATTGCTAATCGAACATTCCTTTTGTCCTGGTCGCTTTCTCTTTGAGTGTCGTCATTTATTTTTTTCTTTTTTAGTTCTTTTAGTTTTTACCTTTTTTAGTTTTTTTTTAGTTTTTAGTTTTTTTAGTTTTTTACCTTTTTTTAGTTTTTTTAGTTTTTTAGCTTTTTTATTTTTTTTATTAGTTTTTAGTTTTTTTGTAGTTTTTGCCTTTTTTTTTAGTTTTTTGTCCTGGTCGCTTTCTCTTTGAGTGTCGTCATTTATTAGTTTTTTCCTTTTTTTTTTTAGTTTTTTATTGGTTTTTACCTTTATTTTAGCTTATTTTTCAGTTTTTTCCTTTTTTTTAGTTTTTTTTTATTTTTTATTTTTTTTAGTTTTTTACCTTTTTTTAGTTTTTTTAGTTTTTTTAGTTTTTTAGCTTTTTTACTTTTTTTATTAGTTTTTAGTTTTTTTTTGTAGTTTTTGCCTTTTTTTAGTTTTTTCAGTTTTTTTTTTAGTTTTTTATTGGTTTTTACCTTTATAGTTTTTTTAGTTTTTTAGCTTTTTTATTTTTTTTATTAGTTTTTAGTTTTTTTTGTAGTTTTTGCCTTTTTTTAGTTTTTTCAGTTTTGACGTCACCTAATCCAGTTTTTTCAGGTGACGTCACCTGACACATCCATCCACACATCCATCCACACATCCACAGACAGACAACTTATTTTTATATATATAGATATATATATATATATATATATATATATATATATATATAATAAGTTATATATTAAAATAAGTTGTATATTTAGTAAAAAGTTATATATATATAAGTTATAAGTAAGTTATATATATAGTAAAATAAGTTATATATTAAGTTATATATATATTATAATAAGTTATATATATATATATATATATATATATATATATATATATATATATATATATATATATATATATATATATATATATATATAAATAAGTTGCTTGTCTGTGTGTCTGTCGAGTGACGTCACTGTCCGCATATGACGTCTGAATTATTTCATCACATACCAATTCAAAAACGAATGTATTCAAGCCGAAGTAGCTCAGTTATATAACTACCTGTGTTGGCGCAGTGGGTTTGACCTTAGCGTGGTAATACGGGACCCAGAGATCGAACCATGCTGCAGGATTGCACTACAGGGCCGACGCAGGGACTTTAGTAGTCAAGAAGCTTCGTTAATCCGATACAAATACAAATACAGTAGCTCAGTTGGTAAAGCGTTATGTTCCAGGTTCTAGGTCCGAGAGGTTCCAGGTTCGAACCTTGGCTTTAGCATTAATACAAAAGAAGAAAAAAAACTAAAAAAGATACACTACAAAAAGAAACTAAAAAGAAAATACTAAAAAAACTAAGAAACTAAAAAAACTAAAAAAGGGTAAAAAACTAAAAACTAAAAAAGAAAAAAACTAAAAAAAGGTAAAAACTACAAAAAAACTAAAAAGAAAAAAAATAAAAACTAATAAAAAAACTAAAAAAACTAAAAACTGAAAAAGAAAAAAAAACTAAAAAAAAAGGAAAAAAACTGACAAATAAAGGAGAAAAAGAAAACTAAAAAAAAAAATAAAAATAAAAATAAAAAAACTAAAAAAGGTAAATGTATTCAAGCCGAAGTAGCTGAGTTGGTAAAGCGTTATGATCCAGGTTCTAAGTCCGAGAGGTTCCAGGTTCGAACCCTGGCTTTAGCATTAATACAAAAGAAGAAAAAAAACTAAAAAAGAAAAAAAACAAAAAAAACAGGTATAAACTACTAAAAAAACTAAAAAAACTAAAAAACTAAAAAAAAAACTAAAAAAAGATAAAAAACTAAAAACTAAAAAACCTAAAAAAAAGGGTAAAAACAGCAAAAAAACTAAAAAGAAAAAAAAACTAAAAAAACCATAAAAGCTAAAGACTAAAAAAAAGAAAAAAAAATAAAAAAACTAAATAAAGGAAAAAACTAAAAGAAAAGAAAAGCCTAAAAATAAAAAAAAATAAAAAAAGAAAAACCTAAAAAAAACTAAAAAAACTAAAAAAATAAAAAAGATAAAGAACTAAAAAGTAAAAAAGCTAAAACACTAAAAAAGCTACAAAACTAATTAAAGCATGTTTGTTTTTTTGTATATTTGAGGGTTTGCATATGACGTCTGAAAAATAAAGAAGAAAATGAGAACTAAAAAAGAAAAAAGGTAAAAAACTAAAAAAAACGAAAAAGAAAAAAACAAAAAAAACTAAAAAAGCAAAAAAACTAAAAAAAAACTAAAAAGAGAAAAAAGAAAAACTAAAAAAAGAAAAAGTAAAAAAAGAGAAAAACCAAAAAAAAAATAAAATAAAAAAATAAAAAAGAAAAAAACTAAAAAAAAGAAAAAACATAAAAAGAAAAAAAAACTAAGAAAAAATAAAAAAAATAAAAAAGGTAAAGAACTAAAAAGAAAAAAGCTAAAAAAGCTACAAAACTAAAAAGGAAAAAAAAGAAGGAACTGAAAAACAGAAAAAAATAAAAAAGAAAACAAATTGATAAAAAGAAGAAACTAAAAAAAGAAAACTAAAAGAGAAAAAACTAAGAAAAGAAAAAACTAAAAAAGAAAAAACTAAGAAAGAAACTATAAATATATATATATATATATATATATATATATATATATATATATATATATATATATATATATATATATATATATATATATATATATATATATATATATATATATATATATATATATATATATATATATACTAGCTGTTGGGGTGGCGCTTCGCGCCACCCCAACACCTAGTTGGTGGGGCGCTTCGCGCCCCCCCAAGCCCCCCCGCGCGCGTAAGTCGTTACGCGCCATATTAGTTACGCGCCATATTAGTTACGCGCCATTGTAGTTGTGTCCCTGTGTCCCACCTGTGAATATAGATAGATTTATATATGTGTTTCAAACTACGTAAAAATTGCGAATATACAACATTCTTGGCTTTCCCATTGTCTGTCCATATACAAAGCCGTATGTACTAATAATGACGTCATATGCAAACGCTCTTTTTACAAACAAACAAACATGCATACACACAACTCGTTTTTATATAGATAGATAGATAGATAGACACAATACAAATTAACTACGTAAAACTTGTGAATATACAACAGTCTTCGCTGTCCCATTGTCTGTGCGTATAAATAGATTGTCAGGTTTACCGACCCTCAAAGATGCAACATACAATTGTACATTGGTAAAGCAATCTGTATTAAGATCTATACCGCATTTTTCTAGTGATTGCCCTTGAGCTTTGTTGATGGTGGTTGCAAATGCTAATCGAATTGGGAATTGCAATCTTTTAAATTGAAAAAGCAGATCCGTTGGAATCATGGGAATGCGAGGAATAAGAACAGCCTCACCCTCATAAGGCCCTGTCAAGATTGTGGCATCTATTAGGTTTTCCATTGTTTTTTTTTTACGGCAAGTCGCGTGCCATTGCAAAGCTTTGGTGGGTTGATATTTCTTAAAAGTATTATTGGTACGCCTATTTTTAGTTGTAGCAGGTGTGGTGGACACCCTGAAGGATCTATGGAATTTAAAAATTCAGATGGATAATTAACCGCTTCATTTGGTTCCGAAATACAAATTAACTGCGTAAAACTTGCGAATATACAACATTCTTCGCTGTCCAATTCTTGCTGCATATAAATAGATTGTCAGGTTTACCGACCCTCGAACATGCAACGTACAATTGTCCATGGGAAAAACAATCAGTATTAAGATCAATACCACATTTTTCTAATGATTGACCTTGAGCTTTGTTAATGGTGATTGCAAATGCTAATCGAATTGGGAATTGCAATCTTTTAAATTGAAAAGGCAGATCTGTTGGAATCATGGGAATGCGAGGAATAAGAACAGCCTCACCCTCAAAAGGCCCTGTCAGGATTGTGGCCTCTATTAGGTTTTCCATTGTTTTTTTTACGGCAAGTCGAGTGCCATTGCAAAGCTTTGGTGGGTTTATATTTCTTAAAAGTATTATTGGTACGCCTATTTTTAGTTGTAGCACGTGTGGTGGAAACCCTGAAAGATCTATGGAATTTAAAAATTCAGATGGATAATTAACCGCTTCATTTGGTTCTAAAACTGTGTCGACTGACTTGTAAAGGACTGCCTGGTCTTGAATCTTGGTCAAAACAATATTGTTGATTTCGTGGACGTCTATATTTTTGGGTGCGAGAATCGCTCTTTCACTTAGCCATTTATTATTTTTATAATTTTTTAGAATATTCGGAAATACTTTTTCAATCAATTCATTTTTGGACGTCACTAAATTACAGAAATCAGCAGGTAGTTGTATACGTCCTGAAATTGAGTCTACTGGGAGCTTTCCGTTTCCCATTGCCAGCAATTGATCTGAAAAAGTTTGACCAGAGTCATCGTTTTGCAATCGGACACGCATATTTGTAGTTAATTTTAATGTTTTTACGTGTGCCCATAAATTAGAATTTTTCAGGCAAGCATTCATTTCGTCTGCAGGAGTTGATCTAGGTATTATAGGTAATGTTTGCCTGAAATCTCCCGCAAGCAATATTAAGGTGCTGCCAAAGGGTTTCGACTTCCCTCGCAAATCTTTCAAGCATTGATCCAGAGCCTCGAGCGATTTTTTGTGTGCCATTGTGCACTCATCCCAAATAATAAGTTTGCATTGCTGCAATACTTTACCCATCCCAGATGATTTGGAAATATTGCACGTGGGAGTTTCTGTAGAATGCAAGTTCAGAGGCAATTTCAAAGCGGAATGAGCAGTTCTTCCACCAGGCAGCAATGTTGCGGCTATTCCGGACGACGCAATTGCCAACGCTATATCATTTTTAGATCGAATTGATGCCAGAATCAGTTTTATCACAAACGTTTTACCAGTACCTCCTGGCGCATCCAAAAAGAAAATTTCTCCAACGTTGTTATCGACACAATGCATTATCGTATCATAAATGTCTTTTTGTTCCGATTATAAATATCTGTTATAAGGTTTTCGAATTACTTTAATCTATTGTCAAAATATATAGAAATATTTATGCAATTACCAGTTTCTACATTTTTAGTTTCAGTTTGCTTTTCAGTTTAGTTTCATTTTTATATATATTTAAGATATAATCTGGCGTAACGGACAGACAACTTATTTTTATATATATAGAAGATAGATTTTTATATATATAGATACAGTTTCTTCTTTAGTTTTTTTTCTTTTTTAGTTTTTTCTTTTTTTAGTTTCTTCTTTTTATTGATTTGTTTTCTTCAATTTCTCAATGTTCATTCTAACATTGACACTTGGAAAAATCTTTACGTGCCAAGCATGCTAAAGCTCCAACAATTTAAATTAAACCTCAAATTTGGGGTATCTGTTTTAAGGTTTTCGAATTACTTTAATCTATTGTCAAAATATATTGAAATATTTGTGCAATTCCCAGTTTTTTTTTTAGTTTTTTCTTTTTTTAGTTTTTAGCTTTTTTAGTTTTTTTTTAGTTTTTTATCTTTTTTATTTTTTTACGTTTTTTCTTTTTAGGTTTTTTCTTTTTTTAATTTTTTTAATTTTTAATTTTTTTTTTTAGTTTTTTCTCTTAGTTTTTTTTTAGTTTTTTACCATTTTTCTTTTTCGAATTACTTTTATCTATTGTCAAAATATTTCGAAATATTTATGCAATTTCCAGTTTTTACATTCTAGTTTGTTTTCTTTTATATATATAGAAGATATAATCTAGCGTAACGGACAGACAACTTATTTTTATATATATAGATATAGGTACAAACTACTAAAAAAACTAAAAAAGCTAAAAAACTAAAAAAAAACTAAAAAAAGATAAAAAACTAAAAACTAAAAAACCTAAAAAAAAGGGTAAAAACAGCAAAAAAACTAAAAAGAAAAAAAACTATAAAATAATAAAAAACTAAAAGCTGAAAAAGAAAAAAAAAAGAATAAAAAGGAAAAAACTGAAAAATAAAGGAGAAAAAGAAAACTAAAAAAATAAAAATAAAAAAAACTAAAAAAGGTAAAAACTACAAAAAAACTAAAAAGAAAAAAAGGAAAAAAACAAAAATTATTTCATTATATACCAATTCAAAAACGAATGTATATACAGACCAGGACACAGGGAATATAAATGACGACCGGGACACTCAGAGAGAAATTAC
The DNA here is from genome assembly GCF_032884065.1 of Artemia franciscana. Lineage (NCBI taxonomy): Eukaryota > Metazoa > Arthropoda > Branchiopoda > Anostraca > Artemiidae > Artemia > Artemia franciscana. The sequence continues at coordinate 17,140,668 of NC_088882.1, forward strand.
AGACTGGGACACCGGGACACAAATGACGACTGGGACGTGTGTGCCGACTGACATCATGTTTGTCTGCCGATTGACGTCATGTGTGTCGACTATAAATGACGACTGGGACACAGGGACACAAATACAACGGGGACGCTGGGGGGCACAGGGGGATATATAAATGACGATGGGGACAAAGGAAATGTTTGATTAGCAATCACCATCAACAAAGCTCAAGGGCAATCATTAGAATAATGAGGTATAGATCTGAATACGGATTGTTTTTCCAATGGACAATTATATGTTGCATGCTCAAGAGTCGGTAAACCTGACAATCTATTTATATGCAAAGACAATGGGACAGCGAAGAATGTTGTATATTCGCAAGTTTTACGTAGTTAAAACATATATGCCCCCAACAAATAGGTGTTGGGGTGGCGTGAAGCACCACCCCAGCAGCTAGTATATAAATAAGTTGTATGTATGCATGTTTGTTTGTGGGTTTGCATATGAAGTCATTATAAGTATATAAGACTTTGTATATGACGTCATTATAAGATGACGCTACCAGCAAGCAAAGTCTTCAATGGCTCTGGTGGTGCAGCCAGTTGCAGAAGTTTAATTTCTCCTGAGGCGCAACATATTCCCATTGTTTCACCATTAAAATTCAAGGCCTTGCAATAGGGACAAATTTTAGACATAGCCCCCATTTGAACACATCTACTCAAGCTATAATCATCGACTGGGCTGTACCTGAATGCCAGGCGATAATTTTCAGGTTGCTCTTGTGATTCCTCGGCACGCTTTCTTTTGGTAATTTCTCTTTGAGACGCAAGACTATTTTCACGCAGTTGTTATGATTCCTCGGCACGCTTTCTTTTCTTACTTTCTCTATTAGCCGCAAGCCTTTTGGCATTAACTTTTTGAGCCGCAAGCCTTTTGGCATTAACTCTGCCATCGCATGGTTTATACTAAAATTTCTCTTTGAATTAACTCTTTGAGCAGCCTCCTCGGCACGCTTTCTTTTGGTAATTTCTCTTTGAGACGCAAGCCTGTTTTCACACTGTTGTTGTGATTCCTCGGCATGCTTTCTTTTCTTACTTTCTCTATTAGCCGCAAGCCATTTGGCATTAACTCTTTGAGCAGCTTCCTCGGTTGTTTCTTTTGCCATTGTAGGATTTATACTAAAATTTCTCTTTGAATTAACTCTTTGAGCAGCTTCCTTTGCTGTTTCTTCTGTCATTTTAAGATCTATATTAAAATTTCTCTTTGAAAGGCCTTCTTATATACTTATGATGACGTCATATACAGTCGACAAACATAACGTCAGTCGACAAACAACTTCATGACGGCATAATGCTCAATCCTTATAATGACGTCATTCGATAAACATGACGTCAGTACACAAACAACTTATTTATATATATATATATATATATATATATATATATATATATATATATATATATATATATATATATATATATATATATGTGTGTGTGTGCTCTCTTTAAACGAGTAATAATTGTGCATATATGTATATATAACTTTTTCTCGAAAACTGCTGCATTTTTTTTTTTTTTGAAAAATGGCACACTGGAATTTCCTGGCCTGAAAAGAACAACTTTATTTAGATCCTTAGTTTTGGAAAACAATTCTATGCGATTGACGTCATATTTCCCCCCAGGAGTGGTTGTATCGTTTTTGTATCAATAATGCATACAAAAATTAAAAAAGATGACAATTGACATTGAACTGTGCAACAAAAAACAACAAAAATCAAACCGAAATGCAAACGGATAATTACGCTACTGCGAAATTTAGTTAACATTTCTAAAAATAACGATGAAATAAGGAACATGTTATTTTATTATCAGTTAAGGAGAAACAGGAAGGAGAAATTTTATCCAAATCAAAATTTCTTAGTCTAAAATTGTACATTGGTCACCCTCTGATTGGAAATAAAAGAATAAAACGATTATTATGTCAATGCCTAATTTAGATATGTCAGAGGACAGAGGAAAATGATAAGCTTAGCTTCACATATTTAGTTCGTAGATTCATTTATATTCATAGCTCTGGCAGCACGTATTCTCTTAAATCCATGACTTTTTGCCTAAAATCACCCCTAGCCAACAAACCTCTGTAATTGCTTCCTTCTAGACATCAGATCATCGCTCAATCAGCAATAGTTTTTCTGTCACGTTAGTCCTAACCGATACCGTCACATCAAGTGATAATAAAAAAAAATGGTAAGAAATCTGAGATTAGGGTAAAAATGAATTACCTAAGTTTCAAAGAGTAATTGATGCAGGCCTTGAAAAAATCAATACCGTTCATACTTAGACAGGAATTCTGAGAGAGGAATTCTCCTGTCTCAGAAGTATGAAATTAGTGTTTCTGAAAGTCAGATTCTAATAAGCACGTGTTATGTCAAAATGGGGGTTTTCAACATGCGCGTTGTTGAAAAGGCAAGTTTGCCAGTCCATTGAGTCTAGGCTGGAGCAGAAAAACCTGGCTGGACTACCAATACAGAGCTCATCATGTCGTGCACCAATTCAAAATGTTGGTTCTGTATTCGGAAATAGTGTGGTATGTTGCGTACTATTTCAGTAAAACGAAGTCCGTCTTTATACAAAGAGACTTTTCATGAAAGATCTGAAACGACATCAAGCAAATCCTATAGCCTTAACACCCTACAAGGCAAATAGTAACCCAAACTGTGTGTGGAAAATATGAAAACATGACAAATACAAATCGGTAATGATTTTGTCTTCACAAGTGACGAGTGGTATAGTTACTTCATACCTGAATTTTTGGAAAATGATGGAGTCTTGATTAATGATTATAAGAAGGAGCTTGATGAATGTTTACTCGAGTCTAGAAATGACTAAATATTTATCTTCACTCGTTTGTTGGTGTTTTACTGTATTTCTAAGCTTTGTATAATGAACTACCGTGGAATTGATGACTCCCGACTGGTGCTTTTTCTGCTTTACAAATCGTTTTAACGGATTATTATTGATGAAATTACAACTAAGGGCTGTGCACTAAATAATCAGTTTGGGTTTATGAAAGGGTTTGGTCGTGATCTTTTACAATATCTTATCACTAATTTATTGGCTGATGGGGTCTTTATGTCTCAAGAGCATTCGACTCTGGTATCCATACCCATATTATACTGACTGCTTACAAATAAGGAATGAATCTTCAGTTCTGAAGGCGTTTCGTGATGTGTATAGGAAGCTGAAAACTAGAGTTAAGATTACTGTATCGCCTGGTATAACTTGAGTGCAAATCCTGATTAAAAAAGGTATTAGACAGGGAGCTCTGGCTTCTCCAACTCTGTTCAAAAATAGCATTTCTGAACCTCAACACAAAGCTGTTGCGACTTGTATATTTAGATGGGTTGATGTCTCTTCGGCAAATTGCACTGATAATATTCTAAGCGTTAGTGGATCTCAGACTGGAATAGAAGAGAATTTCCGTATATGGTCAGAGAAATAAAACCATAATGAACAAAAATTCATCGAGAATGCAATTGAATTCCTGGTTTTTCACCATCGTTACCAAAGTCAGTCTGTTTGTTTCTTGGTGATCATGTTGCTCAAGAACTTGACCCACTTTCTTAAACTAGAGTACCGATTGAGAAAAACAAGCGAGCAGCCCAAAACTTTCTTGAAAGATCTTTTTTTGTGAATAATACTAGGAAAGCTTATGACCTTTGAGTTGCGATGAAATTTAGATTTAGTCGCCGTTCCTAGGCTATTTTTATAGTGTTTTTGTTCTTCCGCATTTGCTTGTTATTCCGACTTTTTTGCAGCTTTTCACTCGAGGTGATATTATTAATCTTAAAACGTGTTTCTACAACTATGCAACACACCTATTTCAGTTACCCCTGTGGACTACCAACATCCTTGTAAAGACAAGGCATGGATTCACCAGCTCTTTAGGTGCTGTCCAAAGAAAAGCTAAGTCGTTTCAAGACTGGTTAAATATTTATTCGCTTTCCCTAAACGTCTTTCTTGCCGTTGTTCGAGTGTTGCTTCTATATTCTTTTTTTTTTTTTATTCTTCCCTAGAAGCTACTAAAGCAATACGATTGCCGATTCACGAAAATGGGAAATGAGCAAAGCATTTTTCCATAATCAAAGGATGGGGGGGGGATCGACAAGAATAACAAAAAGGTATTGATCATTGTAAACACTGGGAAATGGGTATTTTTCACGGTTTACGAAAGGGGAAATTTAGAGAAGGATAATTCCTTTTCAGTTGGTGCCCATTTATAACAAGATCATCAGGATAACAAACTATCAATGCATACAGATATCTGCAAAGACGTCCACTAGAGCTAAGACACTTTTGGAATCTTTATTGGCTCACTATCTTCACATACCGCACATACTTACCGACAAAGGAATGTTGATACAACCTAAAAAGTCATCTTGTGCTCCAGAGCCTCTAGCCGATTGGGCTATCTGCTTAAAAAATCTTCCAAGACCTTTCACTCCTTTTATCTCATTCAATTTGGAAACCGCTTCCAAAACCGAATATTCATCATCATGATCCCTAGAAAAAAGAAATATCAAGAAAATACCGTCAATATAAAGGAAAATGTAAACCAAGGATAAAAACATGAAAAGAGTAGACTGTTTCTGATTAATGATTTGTACACTTCAATAGCCACAAACGGTGTTTCTTTTGACAAGTTAATGCAATCAAAAAGATTTCCATTCACAATATTACGTACTGAAAATAGAAAAAGAGATAATAAAAGATATTTGATTCGCAATTGAGAGGAAACTGATCAAAAACAAATAAAACCCGGGTTAATATATCTTAACTCTAAGTATTAATACAGTAAAACGATTACTTCAGATTCAAGTGATATAGATAAAATAAAAAGATAAAAAGTAAATCTAGCTCAATATCTCCGTCCACCTAATTCTTACTATGTTTTATGTCCTTCTTCATATGTTTTATGTTCTTCTGAGTAGGGCTGACAACCCCCATGCCTTCTCAAAACTACAACATAATTTTCACTTTACTGAAAACATAATACATATTTAATGTTGTCACTTTTTTAACTGAAATTAAATAAAAAAAAAAGTTTTTTAACTGAAAGTAAAGAGCGACATTAAAACTAACAAGAGCTAAGAGCTCATATGGCACTTGTGACGAGGTCGGAAGAGCCGAGAGCTCATATGGTACGAGGTCGGAAGAGCCAAGAGCTCATTTGGACGAGGTCGGAAGAGCCGAGAGCTCATATGGTACGAGGTCGGAAGAGCCAAGAGCCAAGAGCTCATTTGGCACTTGTGAGAAGGTCAGAACCTAAAGTTAAACTTTATAGTACAAGATCCTTCTAAATATCAAATTTCATTAAGATCTGGTCACCCTTTCGTAAGTTACAAATACCTCAATTTTCAAAATTACCTCCCCCCTCCCAATTTCACCAAAGAGAGCAGATCCGGTCCAGTTATGTCAGTCACGTATCTTAGACAGGTTTCTATTCTTCCCATCCAGTTTCATCCTGATCTCACCGCTTTAAGTATTTTCTAAGATTTCCGGTAATTTTTCAGAATTAACCCCCCCCCCCCAACTACCCAAAAGAGAGCGGATCCGTTCCGTTTATGTCAATCATCTATCTAGGACTTGTGTTTATTTTTCCCACCATGTTTCATCCCGATCCCTCCACTCTAAGTGTTTTCCAAGTTTTAGGTTTCCCCCTCCCAACTCCCCGCCCCCATCACCAGATCCGGTCGGGATTTAAAATAAGAGCTCAAAGACACGATATCCTTCTAAACATCAAATTTCATTGAGATCCGATCACTCGTTCGTAAGTTGAAAATACCTCATTTTTCTAATTTTTAAGACTTACTCCCCCCCTCCCAACTACCCCAAAGAGAGCAAATAAGTTCCGATTATGTCAATCATGTATCTGGGACTTGCGCTTATTTTTCCCATCAAGTTTCATCCCGATCCCTCTACTCTAAGTGTTTTCCAAGATTTTAGGTTTCCCCCCTCCAACTCCCCCCAATGTCATCAGACCCAGTCGGGATTTAAAATAAGAGCTCTGAGACACAATATCATTCCAAACATCAAATTTCATTAAGATCCAATCACCCGCTCATAAGTTAAAAATACTTCATTTTTTCTATTTTTCCGAATTAACCGGCCCCTTCTCCCCCCCCCGGATGGTCAAATCGGGAAAACGACTATTTCTAATTTAATCTGGTCCGGTCCCTGATACGCTTGCCAAATTTCATCGTCCTAGCTTACCTGGAAGTGCCTAAAGTAGCAAAACCGGGACTTTAGGTTTTCCCCCTCCAACTCCCCCCAATGTCATCAGATCCGGTCGGGATTAAAAATTAGAGCTCTAAGACACAATATCATTCCAAACATCAAATTTCATTAAGATCCAAATACCCGCTGATAAGTTAAAAATACTTCATTTTTTCTATTTTTTGCGAATTAACCGGGCCCCCACCCCCCCCCCCCCCCCCAGATGGTCAAATCGGGAAAACGACTATTTCTAATTTAATCTGGTGCGGTCCCTGATACGCTTGCCAAATTTCATCGTCCTAGCTTACCTGGAAGTGCCTAAAGTAGCAAAACCGGGACCGACAGACAGACCGACAGACCGACAGACCGACAGACAGACCGACAGAATTGGCGACTGCTATATGTCACTTGGTTAATACCAAGTGCCATAAAAACGAACAGAAATTACTTCGTATATGAAAGGGGCTGCTTCCTCATCAACGCCCCACTCTTTACGCTAAAGTTTGACTCTTTCTCTCAACTCTTCTTTTTAAAACAGTAAAAGTCTTTCGGAAAAACAGCACAAACAAGACAATTGGCTTACAGGTTCCGTTGTTCTCAGATTCAGTTTCAAGAATAAGACCTGGTTTAAACAAGGCTTTAGAGTTAGATCATGTGGAAGTGTTCCTGCTTGATGAAGCACCGATGTTACCAAAGAATGGTTTACAAAACAAGAATCAGTTGTTGCGGTACATTGCAAAGCCAAACATGTCATTTGGAGGGAACATGTCATTTTCTGGCAAATCAAAAATTTGACTTAATGAAGGATCACGTAATTTTAGCTTTACTTAACAATGAAGAGAGCAAAATGCATGCAAAATTTGTCGATTGCCTCCAGAAGAATACAAATCTTATAAAAGCCGTGGTGTTATAAGAAATAAACAGCAAGGAGAGATTGCATTAACTTGAGAATTCCTAAATTGAATTGGTATTACAGATTTGCAGATTTGCTACCCCACGACTTAAAAATAAAGAAAAGTACGATAGGTATGATCTTTCATATCTTAGATATTTCAGAAGGGATGTTTAATAGAACCCACCTTATTGTTAATGCATTATGTAACAACACAACTAAGGCAAACGTAACTAGTTGATTGAAAACGGGAAAAAAAAGTTTGTATTCCTCGAGTTACGCTCATATCCAGCAAAAGGCAACATGGATGCACTGTTCAGTAGCATCAATTTCCACTTCAACGGTATTTGAAATGAAAATACATAAGCCGCAAGGCCAAACTTTCGAATTTGTTGGCTCTAACCTCTGTAAACCTGTTTTTAATCACATATTTTCTTGTTTCTATGGGAAATATGACTCTATGTTTTCTTGCTTCTACTGGAATATGGACCCATTCAGATTTTTATTTTCTGATCCTGGGTTTATTGTTTCTAAGGCATTTTAGGGTTAATGTATTGATGAATAGACACTTCTTCGTGGAATTTTCTCAGAGCAATATTTTTGCGGTAAATCCTTAGTCTTGGCTTTCGAAGGGCATATCCAAACAGACATTAATCAGGCTTGGAGAGTTATCATATTACATTTATTAAAAACATGTAGATATTGCATGGATCTTCATCTTGCCAATTCGTCTAGAATACACACGTGCGATATAATGCCAGGGAAATGGTTTCATTAGTAAAATAGCGTCTCTCGAATAATCTTTTTTGTACTAGATTAGTATTAAGTAAGTAATTAAGTAACATCTAAGCAAGAATTCTGACCGTTTAATATATGATTTCCAGTATGGGTTTGCTTTAATAAGATTTCATTTTACCATATTAACAGCTTGTACGGATGATTTCTTATTTCTTCCGATTATGTATTGGTCATTATATTTTGTTCATTCCAGACATTTTGGACCGAATTGTTGGACCAGACATTTTTTTTTTGGACCGAATGGGTAAGATTTAATCCCTATGTCTAATGGGTCCTTTTCCCAACTACAAAAGGGGTTTAGAACCATCCGTCCTATTTGGCTTTTTCTTTCTTTTTTTTTTAATCAAAGGCTTCTTTCTAATTTTGATTCTTCGAGCTTAGGGTAGCCTCCTTTATTGCTGCAAAGCCCTTACGCACAGTGAAAACCTTTTCTTTTCTCGGATCTTTAAACTAATGGTGAAAAACACACGATTAGATTTTACAGTCCCTATCGTTGGTGTTGTTCTCCGCTTTATGGGGGCTTGTGAGACACCATCCTAGATGGCTTGGTGTTACGGCTTTTCTAATATCTGAAAAAAAATATCTAATTTTCAATCCTTAAACTAGCTTGGACCTTCTAAGTCGGAACTTATAAAATCCTTACCGCGGGAAAACAATAGGAACGCCAATGGCCTGCGCTTAGCAACAAGTTTTTTTGTCTAATGAACTTATTATTTTTCTAACTATTTTATGTTCATTGTAATTTTTTATCTTAGATAGACTATTTTTTTGACGAATGGGGGAAGATTTTATGTCCCCGTCTTGGGGCCTAGGCCTTTGTCAGGTATGGGGCTGATCATACTGTTTGACTGACCATACTTATCTTATCTTATCTTATTTTCTGTAATTTTTAATTTTAACATTTGGTCTTTTTAAGGGGAAGTCTCTATGTCCCTTTTGAGGCCTGGCGTTTCTGGGCTTTGGCAACATGCTGTTCGAATCTCTTTAATTCACGCTCTTTATGTATGTTTTACCATTTATAAACTTCTTAACGCTTTGTTTTTTATTTATTAAATTTTAATAGCTTATTTCTATAATTCCAAGATATTAACTTTTTGGGCTTTTTAAGAAGATGCCTCTCTGCCCCAGCATTAAGACCCTGGCCTTTCTTTGGGGCTTACCAAACTGTTAGAATTTCTGTATTTCACGCTTTTATGCTTATACTACTACTACTACAACTTTAATTACTAACAAACTCAACGTAGCATCAAGCCGCCTGAGGCCAACACAGCTACGCACGCTCCTCCTCCATCCCAATCAATTCAAAGCGTCCCTCTTTACACCCTCCCTGGGAGTTTCCATTTACTTTAAATCTTTCTTTATGACACCCTCCCACCTCGACTGCAGATGACCTGCTTTCCGTTTAGCCCTAGACGGTTGGCCGAAAAGTAAAAACTTTGGCAATCTGTCATCCTTCATCCGCAGAACGTGCCCTAGCCTTCTCAACTTTTCTCTCATTATAGCATTAGAAAGCGGGATTGAACCATACTTTTCGCACAGCCTACTGTTTGAAATATGGTCAGTCAGCCGAGTACCCAGAACAAACCGTACGCAATCTCTCTGGAAAACATCTAGCAAATCTTCTGCTTTTTGAAGAGCCCATGCTTCAAAGCATATTTGTCATCACTGTAGCTCTAATACTCTAATCTTAATCTGTAGACTTATCTTCATATTCTTTCAAACTTTTTTTTAACTGTGAAAAAAAACACCCTGAGCCATGGTTATTCTACTTTTTACATCTTCACTGCTCCCACTGTCTTAACTAATAATACTATCAAGGTAAGTCAAGCTGTCCACCTGATCAATCAGTTCGTTGTCCAACGTCACCTTTTCTTCTTCACTTACCCCTAGCCTTAGTGACTTAGTATTCTTAACATTTATTGAACTTCAAAATCCTCAATAAGCTCACTCATTTTGCTCAAACTATCTTCTAAGATGCTTAAATTATCAGAATAATGTAAGTCCAGGAGAGTTTCTACTCGCCATTTGATTCCGTGGTCTTCCATTGCCTTTCATGTGCTTCTCAAGACAAAATCCATCGAAAAGATCCGTATAAATGGGGATAGAACACAGCCCTTCTTAATTCCTGATTAAATACGAAACTAGTTGCTAACCTCATTTCCTACCTTCACCGCAGCTGTGTTATGCTCATACATAGAACTAATCACTTTAATATTTTTGTCTGGTATATCATACAAGGATAGTACCTTTGCTTAAGCTCTTCTGTCAACAGAACCAAACGCTTTCACAATCTATAAAACTGAGGACCAAAACTATTTGACAACTTTCCTCTACCTTTTTTAAAACCGCACTGTTCTTCTCTTGAAACTTTGACTACACTATCTCTCAGCTTACATATTAGTATGTACTGTGCTATTTACAGATACCAGACTAATGCCTCGATAATTAACACACTCACCCCTGCCGACTTTCCTATACAGTGGTTTAAGGTTCTTTTAAAATCACTAGGTACGTTCCCTTTTTCAAAAATCATATTCATGATCTTCAGTAACTTTTAACCTCAGAGCCACCATATTTAAGAAACTCATTTACCACACTATCAACACCTGGAGCCTTATTATTTTTAGTCCTTCTAGTACTGTCACTTATTCTTCCTCACAAAACAAATCTTCTTTCACATCTAAAGTATCACAAAATTTTCATTTTCCTCCATATCTTTTCCTATAACTATACCTCGGTTAGCACATTCTCAAAATGTTCTGACCATCACTTTTTAACTCTTTCCTTATTATTAATTGTGGCACCGTTCCTATCTTTAATTAAATAAAAAAAAACAAGTTTTTTAAACTGCAAGTATGGAGCGACAGTAAAACTCAAAACGAACAGAAAATATCCCGTATATGAAAGGAGTTGTCCCCTCCTCAACGCCTCGTTCTCTACGCTAAAGTTTGACTCTTTGTCACAGTTCTAGTTTTTAAAACAATAAAAACTTAAGCGTAAAGAGCGAGGCGTTGAGGAGGAGACAGCTCCTTTCATCTAGGGAATATTTTCTGTTCGTTTTAAGTATTAATGTCACTCCTTACTTGCAGTTAAAAAAACATACTTTTTTATATTAATGCATGTTTTGATTTTGGCTCACCGCCAATGAATTAAAACGAAATTTGCATATTAATTTTTTTTTTGGCTAAATGGCTTACTCATATTTTTGTTCGGGCGATTTAAATAAAAAAAGCGGTGGGGGAGGCGGTCTAGTTGCCCTCCAATTTTTGGTTACTTCAAAAGGACAACTAGAGCTTTTTATTTTTTTTCCGAATGTTTTTATTAGTAATAAATATACGTAACTTACGAATTAACTTACGTAATGAACTTCTATATTTGTATATTTTTATTAGGTACATGAGGGGGATCGCCTCCTCGTCAATACCTTGCTCTTTACACTAAAGCTTGAATTTTATCCCAATTATTTAAGAATGACCCCTGAATCACAAAGGTCTTTGAATAAACAGCTGAGATTACTAAAAATACTTTAGTGTAAAGAATGAGGTATTGGGGGGGAGACGAACCCCCTTATATACGTAATATTTTCTTTTCGTTTTATGTTTTAATGCTGCTCCTTACTTCCAGTTGAAAAAAAACTTTTTTTATTTATTTTTTCATTGTTTTTTTTAAATAATACTAGGAAATCCTAAGCCCCCTTCATGGAAATCTGAGGTGTGATTTTCATCAGGATTCTATGACTTTTAGGGGGTTCCCCCTTTTTTTGAAAATAAGGCAAATTCTTTCGGCTGGTAAATTTTGATTGGTAGCTTTGAGGACCAAACTTGATGAAACTTATATATTTGAAATCAGCATAAAATTGTAATTCTTTTGATGTATCTGTTGGTTTCAAAAATCCGTTTTTTTTTATAGTGTCGGTTATTATTGAGCAGGGTCGCTCCTTACTTACATGTCGTTACCATGAACTGTTTGATCTCAAGAGGGAATCAAAACGAAATATCTTTCTAAAAAATATAAGAACTGAAGGATTGTGGGATAAAAATCAGGTATTATACCCGAATGGCATGGCCTCTGTTTAACGTTGGATAGTAAAACATTCGCCTGTTTCACAATATTTGAAACAATGCATGTCCCATTTAAGATTATTACAAATCGTAACGCCAAGGGTTTTAACATGATTCAGTAACATTTTTTTGGGGGGTGGGGGAGGATAGGGTCTGGAAAACTGGGAGTGAATTCCAAAGAAGTTTATCGTCAATATATTCTGACTTAATGTAATTTATTTTCATATTTAGATTCTTAGCTTCATTTGAAATATGGGATAGGATTTCGAGGGGGTACTTTAGTATTCTTTCGAAATACTTCAAGGATCGAAAAACCATTAAGATAGTTCCCTTTTTAGTAAAATTCCTTACTAATTTCAATAATCATGACTAGAAATAAGAGGGATCCCAATACGTTACATTAAGGAACTCCACAATAAATAGGGGGGGGGGTAGAGGAGAAATATTTTTATATTTTACAGCTTGTGATCCATTTGAAAGGAAAAATATAACAATATTTACTAAATGAGGGCCAAGGGTCAAGTCCTTTAAGAAGAAACGAATTAGGATGTAATGATCAACCAAGTTAAGCTTTAATTCGACTAAGACAAACTTTAGCCAAATATTTGGATTCTCGAGTTTACTTAGGAAGGTATGTACCATGTGCACAAGATAAGGGTGGTGGAGTTTTCCTTAAATTACCAAACTGTCGGAAGTCAATGTGTTGTCAAATTTTAGATTTAACCCAATCGCAAAAAAACTTTATAAAGTTCTGAAAAAACTACAGTGAGCATAATCGGACGTACATTGGTGAAAGTTAGGTTAGTAGATTTGTTTGGGATAGGTATTATTAAACCTTTTTTTTTAACAATTTGGGGATTTGCTAAATTTTACAATTTAGTTGAAAACGTTTCAAATTTTAAATTTAACCCAGTCACAGAAAAAAACCTTATAAAGTTCTGAAAAAACCGTAATGAGTATAATGGGACGTATGTTGGCAAAAGTCAGGTTAGTAGATTTGTTTGGGATAGGTATTATTAAACCTTTTTTTTTTAACAATTTGGGAATTTGTCAAATTTTGCTATTCAGTTGAAAATGTTTCAAATTTTAAATTTAACCCAGTCAAACAGTTGGTGGTAACAAACGACAGAACGTAAGGAGCGACCCGGCTCAATAGGAAACGAAACTCTAAAACACGGAATTTTGGTGCTAAAAGATACATCAGAAGAATCGAATTTTCATGCTGATTTTAAATATATAAGTTTCGTCAAATTTAGTCTTTGTCATCAAAGTTACGAGCCTGAGAATATTTGCCTTATTTTGGAAAATAGGGGGAAACACCCCCTAAAAGTCACAGAACCTTAACGAAAATCACAACATCGCATTCAGCGTATCAGAGAACCTTATAGCAAAAATTTCAAGCTCCTATCTACACAAATGTGGAATTTCGTATTTTTTACCAGAAGACAGATCACGGGTACGTGTTTATTTGTTGTTTTTTTTCTTTTGTTTGTTTTTTCCCAGGGGTCATCGTATAGACCTAGTGGTCCTAGAATGTAGCAAGAGGGCTCATTCTCACGGAATTGAAAAGTTCTAGTGCCCTTTTTAAGTGACCAAAAAATTTGGAGGGCACCTAGGCCCCTCCCACGCACATTTTTTCCCAAAGTCAACGGATCAAAATTAGCATAAAGAGCGGGGAGTTGAGAAGGGAACAGCCCCTTTCATACACGTAGTAATTTCTGTTCGTTTTAAGTTTTAATGTCGCTCCTTACTTTCAGTTAAAAAAAACTAGTTTTTTTAATTTAATTTCTCGACGTTTTTGAATTTATGCATGTTTGATTTTGGCTCTCCACAGATAAATTACTAAAATGAAATTTGCATATTAATTTTTTTTGGCTGAATAACTTTCTCTTAATTTTGATCAGACGATTTTGAAAAAAAGGGGTGGAGGAGGAGGCCTAGTTGCCCACCAATTTTTCGGTGACTTAAAAAGACAACTAGAACTTTTAAGTTTTAAAGAACGTTTTTATTAGTAAAAAAAATACGTAACTTAAGAACTAACATACGTAACGAAATTCTGTGTTCTTATATTTTTATTATGTATATGAGGAGGTTTGTCCCCTCGTTAATATGACTTATGACTCGTTCTATGACTCTTAGGGGGTGTTTCTTCCTATTTTCCAAAATAAGGCAAATTTTCTCAGGCTCGTAACTTTTTATGACAAACACTAAATTTGAAAATCCGATTCTTTTGATGTATCTTTTAGCATAAAAATTCCGTTTTTTAGAGTTTCGTTTACTATTGAGCCGGTCGCTCCTTACTACTGTTTGTTACCACGAACTGTTTGAAACCTTGTATGCCCCTGGGACACCACTTAGAGCCCTTGGCCCTAGGGGGTTGTCAACCTCGGAGGCATTTTTATACGATCTTTTGGACTATTTTGAACAAAATGGTTACATGAAAATTTCGATCGGATGCATTTTGAAAAAGAGGGCATGAGGTTGGGGCTAGTTTCCCTCTGATTGCTTTTGATTCTTGAAAGAGGAACAAGAACTCTGGATTTCCAATCAAACAAGCCCCTGAAAATTTTATTTGACCGCCCTTTCCATAAAAAAAACTTATATGCTAGCCATCAGCAACTAGAATAACTTATAACTCTTGCCCTTACGGATTAAGGGGAAGGTGAAGGCATCCCCAAAGACATAATTGCTGGGTATTTCAACTATGCTGAACAAAATGGCTCTTCCAAATTATTGATTGGGCGTATTTGAGAAAATTATGGGCGTAACTCCTTTTATATGAAGTGCCTTGCTGAAAAACTAATAGTACATTAAGCCCACATAACTCTTAATTTAAGTAGCGCTATTTCCCTGTCTCAGGAAAGGATTTAAAGCCGGTGGGGTCACGTTTACAGAAGGCTTTACATTTTTTTTTTACTTCATTTTAATTAGATACTGCCTAAAATTTCGGTTTTTGTGTAACTCTTTTCTAAAACCAAAAGTTTTGTTGGCCAATTAATGCTTAAGACATATGCTAATTTGATTGTCTCAAACAGTTCGTGGTAACGAACTGTAGTAACATGGTAACGAAAGGAGTGACCCGGCTCAATAGTAACCAAAACTCTAAAAAATTGAATTTTGATATCAATAGCTACATCAAAAGAATCGTATTTTAATGCTGATTTTAAATATATAAATTTCATCAAGTTTAGTCTTACCCATCAAAAGTTACGAGCCTGAGAAAATTTGCCCTAATTATGAAAATAGGGGGAAACATCCCCTTAAAGTCGTAGAATCATAACGAAAACGACACCATCAGATTCAGCGTATCAGAGAACCCTACTGTCGAAGTTTCAAGCTCCTATCTACAAAAATGTGGAATTTTGTATTTTTTGCCAGAAGACAAATCACGGGTGCGTGTTTATTTGTTTTTTTTTTCTTCTTCTTTTTCCCAGGGGTCATCGTTTCGACCAAGTGGTCCTGGAATGTCGCAAGAGGGCTCATTCTAACGGAAATGAAAAGTTCTAGTGCCCTTTTTAAGTGACCAAAAAAATTGGAGGGCATCTAGGCCCCCTCCCACGCTCATTTTTTTCCCAAGGGGGCTATGTTGGAGGATCTTGCCTTGGAGGAATCTGTCATGGGGGAAGAAAAATTCAATGAAAAGGACGCAGGATTTTCTAGCATTACTATAAGAAAACAATGAAAAATAACCATGAAAAGTTTTTTCAAATGAAAGGAAGGAGTAGCATTGAAACTTAAAACAAACAGAGATTACTACGCATATGAGGGGTTCTAAAAATACTTTAGCATAAAGAGCGAGGTATTTAGGAGGAGATAAATACCTCGGTCTTTATGCTAAAGTATTTTTAGTAATTTCAACTATTTATTCTACGGCCTTTCTGATTCAGGGGTCATTCTTAAAGAATTGGGACAAAACTTACGATTTAGTGTAAAGAGCGAGGTATTAACGAGGGTACAAACCCCCTCGTATACATAATAAAAATATAAGATTATGAAAGTTTGTTACGTAAGTTAATTCTTAAGTTACGTATATTTTTTACTAATAAAAACATTCGTTAAAAATTAAAAGTTCTAGTTGCCTTTTTAAGTAACCGAAAAATTGGAGGGCAACTAGACCTCCTTCTCCACCACTTATTTCTCAAAATCGTCTGATCAAAACTAAGAGAAAGCCATTTAGCCAAAAAAGAATTAATATACAAATTTCATTTTAATAATTTATGTGCGAAGAGCCAAAACCAAACATGCATTAATTCAAAAACGTTCAGAAATTACATAAAAAAACTAATTTTTTTAGCTGAATGTAAGGAGCGACATTAAAACTTAAAACGAACAGAAATTACTCCGTATAAGAAATGGGTTGTCCCCTCCGCAATCCCTCGCTCTTTACGCTAAAGTTTGACTCTTTACCACAATTCTACTTTTTAAAACAATTAAAAGCTTCAGCGTAAAGAGCAAGGGATTGCGGAGGGGACAACCCATTTCATATACGGAGTAATTTCTGTTCGTTTTAAGTTTTAATGTCGCTCCTTACTTTCAGCTAAAAAAATTAGTTTTTTTTATGTAATATCCAAAAGCAACACAAGAAAAATGCTCATAAGATATTAGATAAAGCTTTACTTACAAAAAATAATGTCTAAGGTAAGTCACCTTGAAAAAGAATTATGTTCCTAATGTTAATTTTCTGAAGTCAAGCATTCTTTTTTATTTTCTGTTCTCAACGACGAAAAACATAACAATGGTTAGCATTCCGTGACATTTTGATACATGCTTTTATGTCAACCGTGAAACGGTGAAAAGCGCACTGTAACCAAGGAGTAAATTGCAAAGGAGAAAAGTATTTAAAAGGAAAAATATTCTGAGTTATGCCATTTCAATACCTGTATAAGAGTACATCCAATCTAGGAGATAATAAAAACTTAAAAATAAAAACAGGCTCACAAAATGTGCTTTTTGCCATCAAATGTATCTCATTAAGTGAGCAGTTATTATATATATATATATATATATATATATATATATATATATATATATATATATATATATATATATATATATATATATATATATATATATATATATTTGATCACTGTTCCCTCACCTGAGGACATACTCTAAACAGCATACTTTCAAAAATCCGTTAGATACTGCAACGTTGTATATTTCCGCTTCATACTCACCGATGTTCAAAAAACGGTTTTCATCAAAATTACGTCAAATTTCAATTTGTTGCGTTTTTTGAAGTTGAACTCTAATTGTGCGCCAGGAAGTGAACGTACCAGGTATGATTATTCCAGTTCTATTGAAGTTCTATGATAATAACTATGTTAGCAACTAGTCGTTTTTTGTTCTTTATATCCGGAGCCATTTGCTGGCGCTTTTTTTGGCAATAAACCTGATGTTCTTGTCCGAAGACAGTGTGACTATCGCTCCACTTTTCATCCGATTTTGTGATTTTTTTTTATTTTTGGCATGTTCTCGTTTTTGTTTTGCTGTTACATTTGTTCGTTTTTTAGTGTTATTTTTTCCTGTCTTTATATATCCTGTTTAATTTTTTTTTCTTGGTTCATGTGGTAAGCGTCCAACAAGGAGAGTCCAGTATGTGGATATTATAAACATGTTGAACAAGATAGATTCTGATTTGCCTGAACTTTCTGACTTCCCAAACTTGGATGATGAAGAGGAGGATTGAATACCACCAAACGTGAAAAACCAGTGTGATGATATTGAAACGTTATCAGAAAGTGTTGATGAAGAAGATGCTGTACCCAATAGCACGTCAGCATCAAATCCAAAGGTGTGTCGACTGATCTTTAAAAGCGCTATCTTTGGAAAGGATGCCCTAGATTGCGGAGTAAGCTTACAGCCAGTTGGATGAGAAAAACCTATGGAATACTTCAATAAGTATTTTAACTCGAACTTTCATTAACTTCGCCAGAACAAGCTAACTTATGCACTGTCAAAGAAACAATAACGAGCATCGACACTACTGCTACAAAAATAAAGAAATTCATTGGACTTCACATTGCTATGAATTCCTTCGCGAATCCCAGATATCGCATGTATTGTAGCAGCCAAACTCGCTTGTTGCTTATAGCTGACGCCTTAAATTTCAGCAGATTTTGACGACTTCAGAACTTCTTTCACTTTGTCGACAAAAATGCCAACGATCCTCAGAACCTGGATTTGTTGTGGAAGGTGGGACCTGTGATTGATCAAGTCCTGCAAAAACTAAGAGTATCACACCTTCTGAATACATTTCAGTTGAGGACAAAAAGGTTCCTTACGCTGGAGCTTTCAGCGTAAAGCAGTATATACGTGGCACACTAATCCCATGGCGTATAATGATCTCCATGCTATATAAAAGCAATAGCGTATTCCTAACTTTCGATGTCTATCACGGTAGGAAGCGTATCCTTACAGACGGGCAGAAGTATTTTGGATTAGGCCCATGTATAGTCCTTGCTTCGCCAAGTTGTGTGCATCTCTTTCCTTATACTAAACTTTTTTTGATAACTTTTCTACAAGCATACCACTGGTACAAGAACTGGAAAAAAACGGAGGTATGGGTACCATAAGAGTGAGCAGTATACATGGTGCGAATCTCGACTCGGATACAGCCCTGAGGAAAAGGGGCAGAGGATCTTACCATAAATTATTATGTGGCAGCTTGTGTTTGGTGAAGAGGATGAACAGCAGATCAATCATAATCGCCTCAAATATGATGGGACGTGGAGATTGGTGCAAAATTGACAAGACTGAAGTACAAGTAAGGCAACCAGAAGCAATTGCAATATATAACAGGTTTCTGGGCAGGGTCAATAAACTCGACCAAATGGTTTCGCATTATCACATCTTCCTTCGGTCCAGGAAGTGAACCCTGCGGCTTGTGTTCCACATTATCGACTTACCCGCTGGATTGAATGCACAAAATTTCAAGAGGCCCAAAAGTCCGAGAACTATATGAATTCCTTGACTTTCTGTCTGGAGGTGGCTTAATCTCTCATTATGAGCAAAGAAGTGATGCCCATGAGACGAGGGAAGCCCTTTGACCAGCCATATCAGGAAGAATCAATGGCTCCCTGGTTGCTGGGCCGTCCCAAAAGGGTATGGCAAAATTCTGAAGACCATGCTCTGCCGTAAAAGTGACTTTTTGCCCATTGACCTGATAAAAATAAACTCCAAAAGGGTGCACAAATGCCCCTTGTGTTTTGAAAACCCGCTTCAGCTGCACCAAATACAAAGTCCCGTAATGTCTGGAGGAAGACAGAAACTGCTTTGTAAAATTTCACACTTTGAAATAAGAACGTAAAATGATATAAGAATGTATTTTAAGTGAGATTAGAACATATTTTGTAATCTTGGTTTCTCACTGATTTTTGTAGGTATAATAGTATTTCAATTCACAAACACTGTCTCTTTGTTCTCGTTCAAATTCAAAATCAGGCACAATGAGAAATGTAAAAAATCTGAAAAAATACTTTATCATCTTGAGGTGTCAGAAGTTGTTTCTGTCAAACAACAGAAAAACTTTGAACTGTGATTGTTGCCCGTTTAATAGGTTTTTTTTTTTTTTTTTTTTAATACGGTAATTTTTGTTTTCTGGTATGAAAAATGATCAGAATAAGCCACAACTTCCAGAAGATTTGTTTCTGATCATAATCAATTTTAGAAAAATATTTTCATACAAATCACGTTAAAAATGCCCGAACGTCAAATACCCCGAGGGTCTTACTTGCCACAGTGAATAAAACAAGCAACAATTATAAAATAAGTGAATAGCTTCGAAGACCACACTGCCTTTCCTTGAAGAAAATATAACAGTTCAAAATAGGGATGAAACCTTTTAATCGACAGAGAAACAAATATAAAATTTTAAATGAATATTTCGGACACATACACAGTGTCCATCATCAGCAGTAAAACTAAAAGACATCAGCAGTAAAACAAACAAAATTTATACCTAATAAACCAATTACATACAGTTTAATGCTCTCAATGTTTTTAATTCAACAGCGGAAGCAAATATCCCTGACCTTTATAGTTCCGGTTCATTAGATTTATCTGTAATATCAGGTGGACAGAGGTCAAAGCTCTTAGGTATATTGAAATATTTAGGTATATATATATTGAAATATTCAGTGAAAATTTAATATTTGTTTCACTGTCGATTAAAAGGTTTAATCCCTATTTTGAACTGTTATATAGTTTAAAACAAGTGAAATTGAATTTCTGTTACAAAGAAGATTAAAAAAAAAAAAATATCTTTCTTATCACCGAACGAAGCTCGGTTTCCTGGTAGTGAGCTATTAAAAACAGAAGAAGTTATGAAAAATAGAATACTATGAACAGGGATATTTTGTATTTCAGTTTTATTGAAGTCTTGCACTCCCTTTTTGTCTTTTCTTTTGCAAAATTAATAACCGGGTTATTAATTTAAAGAAATATCGGTATTTTAGTAATAATTGATTCAAGTTCCACTCGAACCAAGAATTGGGACGCCAAAGCCAAGACTCTTTTATTCTAATTAATCTTGCTGGGTGTGTAACAAGCTTTACTTTTTCTATTCAGCGTTTGGTCAACATTTATATCGCCTTTTAACAAGCAAAATATTTTCTCTAATGTTTCGTTGGTATACCGAGAAACAGTACCATGAACTCAATAGGGCAGTAAACCTACTTTTGTTCCAATGGGAGATGCTTTTCACGAGGAGATTAAGCAAATTCATAACCAATATGTTTAGATTATTATTAGATCTTAACATTAAAAATAAAGTGCTATAGTATTACATTAATTAGTTTTTGAGTGATCCGAAGCATCAAGCATAACCAAGATCTTCAATAGTGTCATAGTTTCCCCCAACCAGGGGTAATATGATCAGGCTCAAATCAAACGACACTTGACAATGAAGATCAGGACTCTAAGAACGACTACCAAAATTAAAAACACATAAGAATGCATGAACTTTTTACTTTTTGGATTGAGTAGTTCTAAATAACCTCGTTCAAAACCAATAGACGTGACTGAAAACGAGTATTTTTTCCAATGGTCATTTTTAACATTTTCCTAACACTTGTTTTCGACAGTGATTTTGTCCTATTGAAGTATCCTACTAATTAAGTCTTCATACTGCTGAACCTTCAGTATTCATAAAATAAAAAAAAAAAAAATTAAAAACAGTGCTGTCGTTAGAGCTACTGAAGAAACACATTTGAAGGGATTTTTTCTGGATCTACTTATTTGCTTTCGAATCTCACAGTAGATTTAGATTTAGTTTTTTATTCATTTCTTTCATAAATTTTAGAAATTATAGTACATAAGTCTGGGCAATAGTTCTTGTATGCAGATGTTGGATAACTCAAGTCTTGGTAGTGAAAAGCTACTTACCAAATATCTAAGTGCAGTGAGTCCGTGTGGGGATCGTCAATATCGCTGTAAATAAAGAAATTATTGTCAAAAATATAATTCGAATAACGAGTATAATTTATTTGTTTCTGTTTTACGTTAAAAAAAGGCTTACAAATAAAGACTTATATTGACTTGACCTTGCTGCATTTTAATTAAAACGAAAATAGTGTTGTATCTTTCAGAAACTTTAAAGTATTGAATACTAACCCGCCTCCTTTCCTCCTCAGTAAAAAAACTAAAAGCGACTTGTTTCGTTTTTTTTTGTAACGGTACTGAAACATTTTTTTTTCTTTAGTTATGGATCAGACACCTCTTGCGACGACATCTTAGCCAAACCCCTGAAAGAATATAGCAATTTTTAAAATGGACAGATATAACGTCATAAGATTATCAAACAGTTCGTGGTAACGAACTTTAAGTAAGGAACGACACAGCACAATAGCAACCGAAACTCTAAAAGAAAGAACTTTGATATAAACAGATATATAATAGAATTTGCTTGTTTTCATTCCAGATATCTAAAATTCATTAAGTTTAGTGTTACCAATAAAAAGCTACGCGCCTGAGAATATTTGCCTAATTTTGAAAAAAAGGGGAAACACATTCTAATGGTCAAGAGATCTTAACGAAAATCACATTATCAGATTCAGCGTATCAGAAAACTCTATAATAGAAATTTCAAATTCCCATGTGCGAAAATGGGCAATTTTGTTTTTTTTGCCAAAAGAAAGATCACGAGAGTGTTTTTATTTGTTTTTATTGTTGTTGTTTTTTCCCACCCCCTTTGTTCTTAAAGTCTTCTGATCAAAATATTTGGATATTCATTTTGTTCAGCATAGCTTGAAGGTCCAATAAATATGCCTTTGAAGATAACATTACACCCCGAGTCCCTTGGGAAAGATCTTTTATTCATAAAATTTTTCCATTATATAGGTATGGTATTTGTTATTGGAAAGTAAGCATACATTTTTAGGGGGATTTTTCTACTTGGAGGATTTTCCAAAGGAACGATTTTCCATGGGGACTGAAGTTTTCGGGGGATGAACTTCCCAGGTGAAAATTTACACTGGGAGAGAATTCCTGAATTTACCAGAATTCCTATATAAATTTCTTTTTACGAGTCTTACTTTCTCTTTGCTGACTCATTTTTACATGTGGAGATGTTAAGGAGAGTGGTCGGGAGGGGGGTGGATTTTTTACTAGTTTAGAGTTGTCTAGAGTATCTTTCAGTAGGAGGAGGAACTTTTCACGGGAGAAATTCATCATAGGGGAGTTTTACACGGGATAAATTCTCCAGAGAAAATTTTCTGCGGGAGTAATTTTCTACTGGAAAGCGGGTTATTTGCAGGATAACTTCTTCACGGAGGAGGAGATTTCCAGCATGATTTTAAAAATAACCTTTTCAAATGAAAGTGTGTTAAGAAAAAATTTTCACCTGGATCCATCCATAAGAATTTTTTTTTTTGGGGGGGGGGGAATTTTCAGCAAGAATGGGAATGTCTGAGAGGAATTTTGCTGGCAGAAGGGAGGGGGCATTTTACGTGGAAATAACTTTTCATAGAGCGATTTTCCCTTGGGAAAAGAAATTTCCCACGGAGGAGGGGCTGGATTTCCCGGCATTATTTAAAAGATCAAAAATTAAGCAAAAAACTAGTTTTTTTCAACTGAAATTAAGGAAGAACATCCAACTTAAAAGAAACAGAAATCATTACTTATATTGGAGGAGCTTCCCTCTCCTCAATGCCTCACTCTTTAAGCTAAATTTTGACTTTTTGTCCCAATTTTTTAAGAATAACTCGCGTAGCACACGGGCCGTTTAATTAGAATAATAAGCATTTTAAATGTTCTAAAATAAATTAGCGTAAAGAGGGGGATATTGAGGAGAGGACAGCTCTCCATTTTTTATTTAATATATACATATATTTGTGTGCTTTCTATAATGTTAAAAATGTGATCCTTATTATAATAACTATATCTAAGTGTTATAATAATGATGAAAATGAAATCCCATTTTGATCTTAATGCAAATTTATATTAATAAAATTCGTTACTCTAATGTTATACAATGTGGCACCCTACCCTAAAGAAGCTTACCGATGATAATACAGCCGATAAAGTTAAGGCTACTACTCTTAATTAATAGTTCAGTTACTATGAGCTATCATTCGTCCTCTATTTTAAAGCTTCTTAAAAGATATATATATATATATATATATATATATATATATATATATATATATATATATATATATATATATATATACTAGCTGTTGGGGTGGCGCTTCGCGCCACCCCAACACCTAGTTGGTGGGGGCGCTTCGCGCCCCCCCCAAGCCCCCCCGCGCGCGTAAGTCGTTACGCGCCATAATAGTTACGCGCCATTGTAGTTGTGTCCCTATGTCCCACCTGTGAATATAGATATATATATATATATATGGTTTTAACTACGTAAAACTTGCGAATATACAACATTCTTTGCTGTCCCATTGTCTTTGCATATAAATAGATTGTCAGGTTATCCCCCTGTTTCCCCCGGTGTCCCCGTTGTAGTTGTGTCCCTGTGTCCCGGTCGTCATTTATATTCCCTGTGTCCCGGGTCCCGGTCATCATTTGTATCCCGGTGTCCCGGTCTGTATATACATTCGTTTTTTAGTTTTGTTTTTCTCCTTTATTTTTTTCCTTTTTTTTTCTTTTTTAGCTTATTTAGATTTTTAGATTTTTTAGTTTTTTTTATTAGTTTTTAGTTTTTATTTCTTTTTAGTTTTTTTGTCCCGGTCGTCATTTATATCCCCCTGTTTCCCCCGGTGTCCCCGTTGTAGTTGTGTCCCTGTGTCCCGGTCGTTATTTATATTCCCTGTGTCCCGGTCGTCATTTGTATCCCGGTGTACCGGTCTGTATATACATTCGTTTTTTAGTTTTGTTTTTCTCCTTTATTTTTTTCCTTTTTTTTTCTTTTTTAGTTTATTTAGATTTTTAGATTTTTTAGTTTTTTTATTAGTTTTTAGTTTTTTTTTCTTTTTAGTTTTTTTGTAGTTTTTACCTTCTTTTTAGTTTTGTTAATTTTTTTTTTTTACTTGTGTCCTGGTCGTCATTTATACTCCCTGTGTCCCGGTGCTTTGTTGATTGCTAATCGAACATTCCTTTTGTCCTGGTCGCTTTCTCTTTGAGTGTCGTCATTTATTTTTTTCTTTTTTAGTTCTTTTAGTTTTTACCTTTTTTAGTTTTTTTTTAGTTTTTAGTTTTTTTAGTTTTTTACCTTTTTTTAGTTTTTTTAGTTTTTTAGCTTTTTTATTTTTTTTATTAGTTTTTAGTTTTTTTGTAGTTTTTGCCTTTTTTTTTAGTTTTTTGTCCTGGTCGCTTTCTCTTTGAGTGTCGTCATTTATTAGTTTTTTCCTTTTTTTTTTTAGTTTTTTATTGGTTTTTACCTTTATTTTAGCTTATTTTTCAGTTTTTTCCTTTTTTTTAGTTTTTTTTTATTTTTTATTTTTTTTAGTTTTTTACCTTTTTTTAGTTTTTTTAGTTTTTTTAGTTTTTTAGCTTTTTTACTTTTTTTATTAGTTTTTAGTTTTTTTTTGTAGTTTTTGCCTTTTTTTAGTTTTTTCAGTTTTTTTTTTAGTTTTTTATTGGTTTTTACCTTTATAGTTTTTTTAGTTTTTTAGCTTTTTTATTTTTTTATTAGTTTTTAGTTTTTTTTGTAGTTTTTGCCTTTTTTTAGTTTTTTCAGTTTTGACGTCACCTAATCCAGTTTTTTCAGGTGACGTCACCTGACACATCCATCCACACATCCATCCACACATCCACAGACAGACAACTTATTTTTATATATATAGATATATATATATATATATATATATATATATATATATATATATATATATATATATATATATATATAAATAAGTTGTTTGTGTGTTATGTCTGTCTGTCTGTCTGTCTGCATATGACGTCTCAATTATTTCATCATATACCAATTCAAAAACGAATGTGTTCAAGCCAAAAAAAAACTAAAAATTGAAAAAAAGGTAAAAACTAAAAAAAAACTAAAAAGAAAAAAAAAACTAAAAACTAATAAAAAAATAAAAACTAATAAAAAAATAAAAAAGCTAAAAAACTAGAAAAACTAAAAAAGAAAGAAATTAAAAAAAGGAAAAAACTGAAAAATAAAGGAGAAAAACAAAACTAAAAAATATAAAATAAAAAAACTAAAAAGGTAAAAACTACAAAAAAAACTAAAAAGAACAAGAAAAAAACTAAAAAAAACTAAAAAAAAGGTAAAAACCAAAAAAAAACAAAAGAAAAAAAGGGGAAAAACACAAAAATTTATTTCATCATATACCAATTCAAAAACGAATGTAGATACAGACCGGGACACCGGGACACAAATGACGACCGGGACACAGGGAATATAAACGACGACCGGGACACAGGGACACAACTACAACGGGGACGCCGGGGGCACAGGGGGATATGTAAATGACGACGGGGACACATGGAATGTTCGATTAGCAATCACCACCAACAAAGCTCGAGGGCAATTATTAGAATCATGAGATATAACTAAAAAAAAACTTAAAAAAAGATAAAAAACTAAAAACTAAAAAAAAGACCAATTCAAAAACGAATGTTTATACAGACTGGGACACCGGGACACAAATGACGACCGGGACACCGGGACACAGGGAATATAAATGACGACCGGGACACTCAAAGAGAAATTACAGACTGGGACACCGGGACGACCGGGACACAGGGACACAACTACAACGGGGACGCCGGGGGGCACAGGGGGATATATAGATGACGACGGCGACACAGGGAATATTGGATTAGCAATCACCATCAACCAAGCTCAAGGGCAATCTTTAGATTAAAGAGATATAGATCTGAATACGGATATTTTTTCCCATGGACAATTATATGTTGCATGTTCAAGAGTCGGTAAACCTGACAATCTATTTATATGCACAGACAATGGGACAGCGAAAAATGTTGTATATTCGTAAGTTTTACGTAGTTAAAAACATATATATATATATATATATATATATATATATATATATATATATATATATATATATATATATATATATATATCTATATTCACAGGTGGGACACAACTACAATGGCGCGTAACGAATTACGCGCGCGGGGGGGGGGCGTGAAGTGCCCCCACCAACTAGGTGTTGGGGTGGCACGAAGCGCCACCACAACAGCTAATATATATATATATATCTATATATATAAAAATAAGTTGTCTGTGTGTGGATCTGTGGATGGATCAGGTGACGTCATGTTTCGGCTGACGTCATGAAATTAGTTGCCATCATTTTTGTTATGACGATGCTTAGTATATTGTAAACCACATTAATTTGGTTAATAATATACCATTTAAAACACCAAAATGAACATGCTGGAGTAGTCACTCGGTGAGAGAGGGTGTCAGAATGGAGAATGAAGGTCCCAGGTTCAAATCCTGGTTAGGCTAAAAAAGGTAAAAAACTAAAAACTAAACAAAAAACTGAAAAAACTAAAAAAAGGCAAAAACTACAAAAAAAACTAAAAACTAATAAAAAAAAATAAAAAAGCTAAAAAACTAAAAAAAACTAAAAAAAGGTAAAAAAATAAAAAAACTAAAAACTAAAAAAAAAACTAAAAAAAAGGAAAAAACTGAAAAATAGAAGAGAAAAAGAAAACTAATAAAATTAAGAATAAAAATAAAAAAAATAAAAAAGATAAAAACTAAAAAAAAGTAAAAAGAAAAAACGAAAAAAAACTAAAAAAGCTAAAAAAAAGGTAAAAACCAATAAAAAACTAAAAAGAAAAAAAGGAAAAAAACTAAAAAAAAATTTCATCTAAAAAACTAAAAAAACTAAAAAAAGGTAAGAACTACAAAAGAAAAAAATAAATGACGACACTCAAAGAAAAAGCGACTGGGACAAAAGGAATGTTCGATTAGCAATCAACAAAGCACCGGGACACAGGGAGTATAAATGACGACCAAAACTAATAAAAAAACTAAAAATCTAAAAATCTAAATAAACTAAAAAAGAAAAAAAAAAAAAAAGGAAAAAAATAAAGGAGAAAAACAAAACTAAAAAACGAATGTATATACAGACCGGACACCGGGATACAAATGACGACCGGGACACAGGGAATATAAATGACCATACATAAGCCATAATGACCAGGACATAAGTAAAAAATATAAATGAACCGGGACACAGTGACACAACTACAACGGGGACGCCGGGGGGCACAGGGGGATATAAATGACGATCAGGACACCGGGACTGGGAATGGTCGATTAGCAATCACCATCAACAAAGCTCAAGGGCAATCATTAGAATCATGAGATATAGATCTGAATACGGATTGTTTTCCCATGGACCATTATATGTTGCATGTTCAAGAGTCGGTAAACCTGACAATCTATTTATATGCACAGACAATGGGACAGCAAAGAATGTTGTATATTCGCAAGTTTTACGTAGTTAAAAACATATATATAATATATCTATCTATATTCACAGGTGGGACATAGGGACACAACTACAATGGCGCGTAACTAATATGGCGCGTAACGACTTACGCGCGCGGGGGGGCTTGGGGGGGGGCGCGAAGCGCCACCCCAACAGCTAGTATATATATATATATATATATATATATATACTAGCTGTTGGGGTGGCGCTTCGCGCCACCCCAACACCTAGTTGGTGGGGGCGCTTCGCGCCCCCCCCAAGCCCCCCCGCGCGCGTAAGTCGTTACGCGCCATAATAGTTACGCGCCATTGTAGTTGTGTCCCTATGTCCCACCTGTGAATATAGATAGATATATATATATGGTTTTAACTACGTAAAACTTGCGAATATACAACATTCTTTGCTGTCCCATTGTCTTTGCATATAAATAGATTGTCAGGTTTACCGACTCTTGAACATGCAACATATAATGGTCCATGGGAAAACAATCTGTATTCAGATCTATACCTCATGATTCTAATGATTGCCCTTGAGCTTTGTTGATGGTGATTGCTAATCGACCATTCCCTGTCCCGGTGTCCCGGTCGTCATTTACATCCCCCTGTTTCCCCCGGTGTCCCCGTTGTAGTTGTGTCCCTGTGTCCCGGTCGTCATTTATATTCCCTGTGTCCCGGGTCCCGGTCGTCATTTGTATCCCGGTGTCCCGGTCTGTATATACATTCGTTTTTTAGTTTTGTTTTTCTCCTTTATTTTTTTCCTTTTTTTTTCTTTTTTAGCTTATTTAGATTTTTAGATTTTTTAGTTTTTTTATTAGTTTTTAGTTTTTTTTTCTTTTTAGTTTTTTTGTCCCGGTCGTCATTTATATCCCCCTGTTTCCCCCGGTGTCCCCGTTGTAGTTGTGTCCCTGTGTCCCGGTCGTCATTTATATTCCCTGTGTCCCGGTCGTCATTTGTATCCCGGTGTACCGGAGTTGTGTCCCTGTGTCCCGGTCGTCATTTATATTCCCTGTGTCCCGGGTCCCGGTCGTCATTTGTATCCCGGTGTCCCGGTCTGTATATACATTCGTTTTTTAGTTTTATTTTTTCTTTTTTAGCTTATTTAGATTTTTAGATTTTTTAGTTTTTTTATTAGTTTTTAGTTTTTTTTTCTTTTTAGTTTTTTTGTCCCGGTCGTCATTTATATCCCCCTGTTTCCCCCGGTGTCCCCGTTGTAGTTGTGTCCCTGTGTCCCGGTCGTCATTTATATTCCCTGTGTCCCGGTCGTCATTTGTATCCCGGTGTACCGGAGTTGTGTCCCTGTGTCCCGGTCGTCATTTATATTCCCTGTGTCCCGGGTCCCGGTCGTCATTTGTATCCCGGTGTCCCGGTCTGTATATACATTCGTTTTTTAGTTTTGTTTTTCTCCTTTATTTTTTTCCTTTTTTTTTCTTTTTTAGCTTATTTAGATTTTTAGATTTTTTAGTTTTTTTATTAGTTTTTAGTTTTTTTTTCTTTTTAGTTTTTTTGTCCCGGTCGTCATTTATATCCCCCTGTTTCCCCCGGGTCGTCATTTATACTCCCTGTGTCTCGGTGCTTTGTTGATTGCTAATCGAACATTCCTTTTGTCCTGGTCGCTTTCTCTTTGAGTGTCGTCATTTATTTTTTTCTTTTTTAGTTCTTTTAGTTTTTACCTTTTTTAGTTTTTTTTAGTTTTTAGTTTTTTTAGTTTTTTACCTTTTTTTAGTTTTTTTAGTTTTTTTTAGTTTTTTAGCTTTTTTATTTTTTTTATTAGTTTTTAGTTTTTTTGTAGTTTTTGCCTTTTTTTTTAGTTTTTTTAGTTTTTTAGCTTTTTTATTAGTTTTTAGTTTTTTTTGTAGTTTTTGCCTTTTTTTAGTTTTTTTAGTTTTTTAGCTTTTTTATTTTTTTTATTAGTTTTTAGTTTTTTTTTGTAGTTTTTGCCTTTTTTTTCTCTTTGAGTGTCGTCATTTATTAGTTTTTTCCTTTTTTTTTTAGTTTTTTATTGGTTTTTACCTTTATTTTAGCTTATTTTTCAGTTTTTTCCTTTTTTTTAGTTTTTTTTATTTTTTATTTTTTTTAGTTTTTTACCTTTTTTTAGTTTTTTTAGTTTTTTAGCTTTTTTACTTTTTTTATTAGTTTTTAGTTTTTTTTGTAGTTTTTGCCTTTTTTTAGTTTTTTCAGTTTTTTTTTTAGTTTTTTATTGGTTTTTACCTTTATAGTTTTTTTAGTTTTTTAGCTTTTTTATTTTTTTTATTAGTTTTTAGTTTTTTTTGTAGTTTTTGCCTTTTTTTAGTTTTTTCAGTTTTGACGTCACCTGATCCAGTTTTTTCAGGTGACGTCACCTGACACATCCATCCATCCATCCATCCACAGACAACTTATTTTTATATATATAGATATATATATATATATATATATATATATATATATATATATATATATATATATATATATATATATATCTATATATATAAAAATAAGTTGTCTGTCCGTTACGCCAGATTATATCTTCTATATATATAAAAGAAAACAAACTAGAATGTAAAAACTGGAAATTGCATAAATATTTCGAAATATTTTGACAATAGATTAAAGTAATTCGAAAAAAGAAAAATGGTAAAAAACTAAAAAAAAACTAAAAGGAAAAAACTAAAAAATTAAAAATTAAAAAATTAAAAAAAGAAAAAACCTAAAAAGAAAAACGTAAAAAAAATAAAAGATAACAAACTAAAAAAAAACTAAAAAAAGCTAAAAAACTAAAAAAAAAGAAAAAACTAAAAAAAACTGGGAATTGCACAAATATTTCAATATATTTTGACAACAGATTAAAGTAATTCGAAAAACTTAAAACAGATACTCCAAATTTTGAGGTTTAATATAAATTGTTGGAGCTTTAGCATGCTTGGCACGTAAAGATTTTTCCAAGTATCAATGTTAGAATGAACATTGACAAATTGAAGAAAACAAATCAATAAAAAGAAGAAACTAAAAAAAAAGAAAAAACTAAAAAAGAAAAAAAAAAGAAAGAAGAAACTGTATCAATATATATAAAAATCTATATATATAAAAATAAGTTGTCTGTTTTTTATGTCTGTTACACTATGTCTGTTACGCCAGATTATATCTTATCTATATATAAAAATAAGTTGCAAGTATTTTTGTATTGAAGGTTTGCATATGAAGTCTGAAAAATAAAGAAGAAAAAGAAAACTGAAAAAAGAAAAATGGTAAAAAACTAAAAAAAAACTAAAAAGAAAAAACTAAAAAAAACTAAAAAATAAAAAAAAATAAAAAAAAGAATAAACTTAAAAAGAAAAAATGTAAAAAAAAAATAAAAAATAAAAAGGTAAGAAACCTCATTTATATATCCCCTTGTGCCCCCGGCGTCCCCGTTGTAGTTGTCTCCCTGTGTCCAGGTCGTCATTTATATTCCCTGTGTTCCGGTCGTAATTTGTGTCCCGGTATCCCAGTCTGTAATTTCTCTTTGAGTGTCCCGGTCGTCATTTATATAGATATATAGATACAGTTTTATTTCATTTTTTTTTCTTTTTTAGTTTTTTCTTTTCTTAGTTTTTTCTTTTTTAGTTTTTCTTTTTTAAGTTTCTTCTTTTTATTGATTTGTTTTCTTCAATTTGTCAATGTTCATTCTAACATTGACACTTGGAAAAATCTTTACGTGCCAAGCAAGCTAAAGCTCCAACAATTTATAATAAACCTCAAAATTTTGGGTATCTGTTTTAAGGTTTTCGAATTACCTTAATCTTTTGTCAAAATATATTGAAATATTTGTGCAATTCCCAGTTTTTTTAGTTTTTTCTTTTTTTAGTTGTTTAGCTTTTTTTTTAGTCTCCGGCGCCCACCAACTAGGTGTTGGGGTGGCGCGAAGCGCCACCCCAACACCTATATATATATATATATATATATATATATATATATATATATATATATATATATATATATATATATATATATATATATATATATATATATATATATATATATATATATATATCTATATATATAAAAATAAGTTGTCTGTGGATGGATGTGTGGATGGATGTGTCAGGTGACGTCATGTTTCGGCTGACGTCATGAAATTAGTTGCCGTCATTTTTGCTTTGAAGGTGACGTCATTCAAGTTATATAAGACATATGTTCGCCGTCATGTTTCGGCTGACGTCATGAAATTAGCTGCCATCATTTTTGCTTTGAAGGCATCATTTTTGCTTTGAAGGCGTGACGTCATTCAAGTTATATAAGACGGATGTTCGTGTAGAATTCTATTAATGCTTAAGTTTATAATGACTGATGAAGATGCTCAAAGAGTCTATGCCAGAAAACTTGCTGGTGATAGAGAAAGTCAGAAAAGAAAGCGTGCCGAGGAACTACCAGAGCAACGCGAAAGCAGACTTGCTGCTAAAAGAGAAAGTGAAAAAAGAAAGCATGCCGAGGAACTACCAGAGCAACGCAGAAGCAGACTTGCTGCTAAAAGAGAATGTGAAAAAAGAAAGCATGCCGAGGAACTACCAGAGCAACGCAGAAGCAGACTTGCTGCTAAAAGAGAATGTGAAAAAAGAAAGCATGCCGAGGAACTACCAGAGCAACGCGAAAGCAGACTTGCTGCTAAAAGAGAAAGTGAAAAAAGAAAGCATGCCGAGGAACTACCAGAGCAACGCAGAAGCAGACTTGCTGCTAAAAGAGAATGTGAAAAAAGAAAGCATGCCGAGGAACTACCAGAGCAACGCAGAAGCAGACTTGCTGCTAAAAGAGAATCTGAAAAAAGAAAGCATGCCGAGGAACTACCAGAGCAACGCGAAAGCAGACTTGCTGCTAAAAGAGAAAGTGAAAAAAGAAAGCATGCCGAGGAACTACCAGAGCAACGCAGAAGCAGACTTGCTGCTAAAACAGAATGTGAAAAAAGAAGGCGGGCCGAGGAATTACAAGAACAGCAAGAAATCAGGCTTGCTGCTGATAGAGAAAGTAAGAAAAGAAAGCGTGCCGAGGAATCAAAAGACCAGCAGGAAATCAGGCTTGCTGCTGATAGAGAAAGTAAGAAAAGAAAGCGTGCCGAGGAATCAAAAAAAACTAAAAAAAAGGAAAAAACTGAAAAATAAGCTAAAATAAAGGTAAAAACCAATAAAAAACTAAAAAGAAAAAAAGGAAAAAACTAATAAATGACGACACTCAAAGAGAAAGCGACCAGGACAAAAGGAATGTTCGATTAGCAATCAACAAAGCACCGAATAAAAAAAATAAAAAAGCTAAAAAACTAAAAAAACTAAAAAAACTAAAAAAAGGTAAAAAACTAAAAAAACTAAAAACTAAAAAAAAATAAAAAAAAGGAAAAAACTGAAAAATAAGCTAAAATAAAGGTAAAAACCAATAAAAAACTAAAAAAAAACTGAAAAAACTAAAAAAAGGCAAAAACTACAAAAAAACTAAAAACTAATAAAAAAAGGAAAAAACTGAAAAATAAGCTAACATAAAGGTAAAAACCAATAAAAAACTAAAAAGAAAAAAAGGAAAAAACTAAAAAAAATTTTCATCTAAAAAACTAAAAAAAACTAAAAAAGGTAAAAACTAAAAGAACTAAAAAAGAAAAAAATAAATGACGACACTCAAAGAGAAAGCGACCAGGACAAAAGGAATGTTCGATTAGCAATCAACAAAGCACCGGGACATAGGGAGTATAAATGACGACCAGGACATAAGTAAAAAAAAAAATTAACAAAACTAAAAAGAAGGTAAAAACTACAAAAAAACTAAAAAGAAAAAAAAAACTAAAAACTAATAAAAAAACTAAAAAATCTAAAAATCTAAATAAACTAAAAAAGAAAAAAAAAGGAAAAAAATAAAGGAGAAAAACAAAACTAAAAAACGAATGTATATACAGACCGGTACACCGGGATACAAATGACGACCGGGACAGAGGGAATATAAATGACGACCGGGACACAGGGACACAACTACAACGGGGACACCGGGGGAAACAGGGGGATATAAATGACGACCGGGACAAAAAAACTAAAAAGAAAAAAAAACTAAAAACTAATAAAAAAACTAAAAAATCTAAAAATCTAAATAAGCTAAAAAAGAAAAAAAAAGGAAAAAAATAAAGGAGAAAAACAAAACTAAAAAACGAATGTATATACAGACCGGGACACCGGGATACAAATGACGACCGGGACACAGGGAATATAAATGACGACCGGGACACAGGGACACAACTACAACGGGGACACCGGAGGAAACAGGGGGATGTAAATGACGACCGGGACACCGGGACAGGGAATGGTCGATTAGCAATCACCATCAACAAAGCTCAAGGGCAATCATTAGAATCATGAGGTATAGATCTGAATACAGATTGTTTTCCCATGGACCATTACATGTTGCATGTTCAAGAGTCGGTAAACCTGACAATCTATTTATATGCAAAGACAATGGGACAGCAAAGAATGTTGTATATTCGCAAGTTTTACGTAGTTAAAACCATATATATATATATCTATCTATATTCACAGGTGGGACATAGGGACACAACTACAATGGCGCGTAACTATTATGGCGCGTAACGACTTACGCGCGCGGGGGGGCTTGGGGGGGCGCGAAGCGCCCCCACCAACTAGGTGTTGGGGTGGCGCGAAGCGCCACCCCAACAGCTAGTATATATATATAAATAAGTTGTCTGTGTGTTGATCTGTGGATCAGGTGACGTCATGTTTGTTCGCATATGACGTCTGAATTATTTCACACTAAAACAAAAGAAGAAAAAAACTAAAAAAGGTAAAAACTACAAAAAAAAACTAAAAAGAAAAAAAAACTAAAAAAGCTAAAAAACTAAAAAAAACTAAAAAAAAGGTAAAAATCTAATAACTAAAAAAAAACTGAAAAAAATAAAAAAAAGGCAAAAACTACAAAAAAAATTAAAACTAATAAAAAAACTAAAAAAGCTAAAAAACTAAAAAAACTAAAAAAAAACTAAAAAAGGTAAAAAACTAAAAAAAACTAAAAACTAAAAAAGAAAAAAACTAAAAAAAAGGAAAAAACTGAAAAATAAAAGAGAAAAAGAAAACTAAAAAAATATGAATAAATATATATAAAAATAAGTTGTTTGTGGGTTATATCTGTCTGTCTGTCTGTCGAGTGACGTCGTGTTTGTCCGCATATGACGTCTGAATTATTTCACACTAATAGAAAAGAAGAAAAAAAACTAAAAAAGGTAAAAACTACAAAAAAAAACTAAAAAGAAAAAAAACTAAAAAAGCTAAAAAACTAAAAAAAAACTAAAAAAGGTAAAAAACTAAAAAAAAAATGAAAAAACTAAAAAAAGGCAAAAACTAAAAAAAAACTAAAAACTAATAAAAAAAACTAAAAAAGCTAAAAAACTAAAAAAACTAAAAAAACTAAAAAAAGGTAAAAAACAAAAAAAAACTAAAAACTAAAAAAGAAAAAACTAAAAATAAGGAAAAAACTGAAAAATAAGAGAAAAAGAAAACTAAAAAAATATTAATAAATATAAAAAATATAAATATAAATATAATATAAATTAGCAATCAACAAAGCACCGAGACACAAATGACGACCGGGACACAGGGAGTATAAATGACGACCAGGACATAAGTAAAAAAAACTAAAAAAATGGTAAAAACTACAAAAAAACTAAAAACTAATAAAAAACTAAAAAATCTAAAAATCTAAATAAACTAAAAAAGAAAAAAAAGAAAAAAGAAAAAAAAATAAAGGAGAAAAACAAAACTAAAAAACGAATGTATATACAGACCGGGACACCGGGATACAAATGACGACCGGGACACAGGGAATATAAATGACGACCGGGACACAGGGACACAACTACAATGGGGACGCCGGGGGGCACAGGGGGATGACGATGGCGACTCAGGGAATGGTCGATTAGCAATCACCATCAACAAAGCTCAAGGGCAATCATTAGAATCATGAGGTATAGATCTGAATACGGATTGTTTTCCCATGGACCATTATATGTTGCATGTTCAAGAGTCGGTAAACCTGACAATCTATTTATATGCACAGACAATGGGACAGCAAAGAATGTTGTATATTCGCAAGTTTTACGTAGTTAAAAACATATATATATATATATATATATATATATATATATATATATATATATATATATATATATATATATATATATATATATATATATATATATATATATATATATATATATATATATA
Source organism: Artemia franciscana (assembly GCF_032884065.1). Taxonomy (NCBI): domain Eukaryota; kingdom Metazoa; phylum Arthropoda; class Branchiopoda; order Anostraca; family Artemiidae; genus Artemia; species Artemia franciscana. Next base: position 17,176,781 of record NC_088882.1, read on the forward strand.
TATATATATATATATATATATATATATATATATATATATATATTCACAGGTGGGACATAGGGACACAACTACAATGGCGCGTAACTAATATGGCGCGTAACGACTTACGCCAACAGCTAGTATTTTATAATTTCATTATAAATAATAAATAATTTTATTATAAATTATATATTAAAAATTAATATTAGCCATTATTATTAGCTACATTAATATTATATATTAGCTACATTAATAAATATTAATAAATATTAGCTACAATTAGCTACAATTAATAAATACATTAATAAATATTAGCTACATATAATTATATATTAAATTGTATTTATTATAAATTATATTTATAATGTTATTATAAATAATAATAATTATAATTTTATTATAAATATTTATTATAATAGCTAATATTAATTACAATATTAATTATAATATTATTTAAATAATTAATATTAATATATAATTAAATATATATATATATATATATATATATATATATATATATATATATATATATATATATATATATATATATATATATATATATATATATATATATATATATATATATATATATAAATATGGTTTCTATTAGGTGATCGAATATTTTTTAATGTTTTATAATAATATTATTAATAATAAATAATTTTATTATAAATTATATATTAAAATTTAATATTAGGCATTATTATTAGCTACATTAATATTATATATTAGCTACATTAATAAATATTAATACATCAATAAATATTAATAAATATTAGCTACATATGATTATATATTATAATTATATTTATTATAAATTATATTTATATTTTTATTATAAATACTAATAATTATAATTTTACTATAAATATTTATTATAATAGCTAATATTAATTATAATATTAATTATAATAATATTTATATAATTAATATTAATATATAATTAAAAATATATATAATATCTTTATAAATATGGTTTTTATTGGGTGATCCAATATTTTTTAATATTTTATAATTTTATTATAAACAACAAATGATTTTATTATAAATCATATATTAAAAATTAATATTGGGCATTATTATTAGCTACATTAATAAACACTAATGCATTAATAAATATTAATAAATATTAGCTACAATTAATAAATACAATTAATGACATACAATTAATAAATACAATTAATAAATATTAGCTACATATAATTATATATTATAATTATATTTATTATAAATTATATTAATAATTTTATTATAAATATTTATTATAATAGCTAATATTAATTATAATACTATTTATATAATTAATATTAATATATAATTAAAAATATATATAATATTTTTATAAATATGGTTTCTATTAGGTGATCCAATAAGATACGAAACAATTTGCTATGAGTTGCTCTCGTCTTCTCAACTCTAACTACGAATTATACTCAAAGAAACTATCCAGTTATACACTTTTCTTCCTTCGAACTTTGAGAAACTAGGACAAATTTGCAGAAATTTAGCAGCCAAGATTGACTGCTAAAATTAAATAAGACTGGCGACTTCGCGTATCAGTGTGTAAATCCAAGACTGAAACTTGTACAATTTCAATGATAATGTACATGTGGCATTTTATGGTATAGCTGGGGAGATGA